>NC_022022.1:44533848-44539967 GCF_000317375.1 Microtus ochrogaster | reverse complement strand
GGGAGGCTGGGAGGAGGCGGAAAATTTTTTTTTCTTTCTTAATAAAAAAAAAAAACAATAAGTTTTCCTGGTCTTTTTATCAGAAGAAGTTGATTTTTTCCTTCTTTATTGAAAAGGAGACTAGCTTCCTGGATAATCTTTCACTCTGATAGCTGGAGGACCTTGCCAGCAACCAATGGTAGCATCCACACACAGTCCCTCAGACAGACAAATGTGGTTGACTACCCTTTTCTTGCTTCCTCTCATGCTACCCCTTCCCATCCCACTCCTTACCCAACTCCCATTTCCCTTTCCTACCCCCTCCCCAGAACTTCTCTCCTGCACCCCTTCTTACCCTAATCTCCAGCGCCCTTGCCCACCCAGCCCTGCATTCTCAGAGAGTTCTGTACATCCTAGCAGGTCTTTTTTTCCCAGTTAACTAGTTGCATGCTGACTTTCTCTAGGAATACGCCACAGATGCAGAGACACGTGCACAGACACGCATCCCTCAGTGCTGTCCAGCCCTTTTTCCAGTCACATATACAACCAGTCCACCAGTCAGACTAGCATTTAATTTCCTCACTCCCTAAATTCCAACTATGCAAGGAATGGGGAAAGTGTTTTTGTAAGACATCACACCAGTTTATAAAACTTGCATTAGATTCTGTTTGATGAGCTATGGAAATCCTGTGTGACTCAGGCATGCCACTCCTGTCATGAGGTACGGGACTCTTTGTCATCTGTTGGAAAAGAAAAATAAAGACTCTGCAAGAGCAGGGCTCATTGGTTTGCTTCTGAAGGTGTGCCTGTGTACCATCAACCTTGATGTGTCTGCTGAGTGTGGAGATGTGCCTGCGCTTGTAGCAAGTTTGGCAGGAGCGGAGGCAGGGAGAAGGGAAAGATGCGCAGTGAGCCATGACTGCGCTCAAGCATTTATCCAATGGTTTCTGGTCTGTTGCTGTTTATCCTCTTTCTTAAAGGTTGATTTATGAAGTCTGACAGGGTAGTCTGTAAACCCAACCCTGCGCTACTTGGAGAACAAGAGAAAATGATATATTAAGTCGCAGTGGCCCGATTGTTTTGAGATATTAGGTCCCAGGCTGCACCGGGACAAATGAAAACTCATTAGAAGTGAATACTGATGTCCTTCATATCTGAGAATGTGATTTTGAACAACTGCCAGGACGATCTCTGTAGACCCCCAAAAGCCTGGGTAATGTACGCGTGAGCGATCAGTGCCTCTGTGACTGATGCCCACTGGCTCTGTTTTAGCATTTTATTTTCTGAAAATTCCGTAAGCCAATCTCAAAACATAGGTTTAAACCTAACGCAAACTGTCAAGGAGTCACACATGGAAGTAATCGACAGTGTTTAATTTTGTGCATCACCAGTTATGCTCACAACATAATTATCTCACGAGAATGACTCTTTAAACTAATTTATAAGAGGTTAGTAGTGAAGATTTCCATATCTAGCACAAAAGCTATGATTTTCTTTTCTGTAACTATGCAAACACTTTATCACTTTTCTCGGTTCACACGTATCTGATGCAAACCCGAGTGAGAAAAATCAAAGAGAGAAAATAACATTCTTTTCATAATTTGAATTAAAATTATTTTTATTCTCTAAATTCTTACCTCATTTGAGGAAACTTTAAGTCTATTTGCTACAATGCCCAGCATGTACTTGGGTGTGTCTAGCAAGCTCTGAACAGGGATGGTCTCCATCCGGCGCTGCCGTCTGCAGAGGTTCGCCATGGTCTGGAGCAGTGTTTGTAACTTCAATGCCTCTTTTCCTCCCTCCTTCCTTCATTCCGCCATGTCTTAATTCTCTCTAGAGCCTGGAAACATCTTCCATATCCAAGCTTTTATGCTATCTTGAACTCACTTGTAAAAGTTAAGAACTTAGGCCTGACTCTCAGGAACTCTAAAAAGTAAAGTCCAGGCTTTCATTTTTAAAGGATTCAACTTTTAGGGTTGTACAACATGGATTCTCTATGTTATTTGGGTTGTCCCAGTTTGATTGTCTCGTCATACCTTAGCCTTTATGGAAAAGAAGGGGGGTGCATGCACTTATTGAGATAAACTTCCTATGAAATAGAAACCAACAACTTCAACTTCCTTAAAATACAAATCAAATTTCGTTTAAAAGAAATAGAAATTTTGGCTCACTTACTATAAAATACGTGTATTTGTTTAATTTGATTGTTCCCTGGTACAGTAAAAGTAGCTGTCATTTATACAAGAACTCACTTCTTTTTCCTACTTTAGTCTAAACATTTGTAATATGTGACACTATTTTATATTTACGACCAATGAAAGGAACTAATTTACAGCTCTTTGTTATTATTGTTCCTTGTGTCGTCAACTCTGAATAGTATAACATTATGAGGCTGACATTAATAGGGATGGCTCATTGTCCCAGGACCTCCATTTTGTTTTGGGTTATGCACTGCCCTGGCTCATGTTAGCTGCCACCTTCCCAGCCCACCAGGGCTATGAGCATCAGGTTTACTCTGTGCTGATAGTTGAAAATAGAGCCCTGGAGTCCCTGAGATGATGTTATAACTCTGAAGGGATCCTCCTGCCTCTGCTATGAGACAGTGTCTCCACACGTCACTTCCCCTGCGTGTTGTGGCGAATCTGCCAAGAAACGACGTGAGGGAGAGCTGTCAGGGAACAAATATTCGGTGGCTCCAATCACCAAGAGAAATTTGAGGAGCTCAATACCATACTGACTATTAAAGCACTACATCAAATTAATTTTTGTGTGACTTGTATCTATCCTACTCACTTGGGACTCTATTTGGTGATGTAAAATGAAAGGAAATCAATTACTTGCTTTTATTAGCAATATCTTTTTTAAAAATTATTTATTTTAAAAAACTGGTTGTTTTTCTCATTTTACATACCAATCCCAGTTTCCACTTCCTCCTTTCCTCCCAGTACTTCCTACTTCCCCCCATCCTTCCCCCATCTACTCCTTAGTGACTTGGGGAATGAACAAGGTCTAACACATTGCTTTGTGGCAGAACCAAGTCTCTCCGTGCTATGTGTAGACTGAGCAAGGTGTCCCTCAAAATATAATGGGTTCCAAAAAAAAAAAAAAAACAGTCAGTACCAGCAGTAGGGATAAATCCTGGTCTCACTGTCAGTGGCAATATGCTCTGGGACTATGTTTACAGGACCTTTAGGTCAGTTACTTTTATTCGTGCCTGTACGTGTTTGTCCCCTGCTAAAAACACCTTCGGGGTCTAAAACAAGAAATGAGAATACCAAATATTTCACTGCTGTTTTGACTTGTGCTCTAAAGTTCCAACTCCAAAAATTCCTAACCCTATAACTCTGGCATAGTAAGAATAATTGTCACTGAGCAGTGGTGACGCATGCCTTTAATCCAGCACTCGGGAGGCAGAAGCAGGCAGATCTCTGTGAGTTCGAGGCCAGCCTGGTCTACAAGAGCTAGTTCCACACACACACACACACAAAAAAAAAATTAGCCGGGCGGTGGTGGCGCACGCCTGTAATCCCAGCACTCGGGAGGCAGAGGCAGGCGGATCTCTGTGAGTTCGAGGCCAGCCTGGTCTACCAAGGGAGTTCCAGGACAGGCTCCAAAGCTACAGAGAAACCCTGTCTCGAAAAAACCAAAAGAAAAAAATTAGAAGGGAAATGAGGTTAAGGCCATTAAATAACCATCATGGTATGTAACTATGAAGAACAACCTCATCCTCCTGACAGACCCAAAGACAGAGAAACTCAGTCCTTCTAATTTGTGTGTGTGTGTGTGTCTTTGAAACTAAACACTAAACTGACACAAACTTTCTTTTCGTCTCTGTCACAGAGGAAACAATTGTAATTCAACAGGAATGGATGAGATACTGTTTATGAGGATTCACAAAAATACTCCAGCTATTTCAAAGTCTGTATTAAATATTGTTTTGCTTTGTTCCGTCTTTTTGATGAGATGCCGTGTGTGGAAAGATTAGATGAGCAGCCCGAGACAAGCAGCTAACAGGAGTGAGATCCTAACACTTCTGTATACAGTGCACTCACCACTTCTTCATACCCAGCGATGTCTTCCACCGGCAAATGGGTCTTTAGTTGTTACTTTACGATGCCTTTCACATACAGGGGTTCTTTGCGGATAATAGAAAGTCGCTTTGCTAGTCAAGAAATGCAGAAGTACTTCATTTGGAACGCATGCCTTGAGCATAGTATACTGATGGCTGCTGAATATAATTTGGTCTAAAACAAAAGCAAAATATCTCTGTCAGAGCATAATATCATTGTTTGTAATATTTTTGCTTGAAACTTAATGCATTACTGTGCATTTCCTTTGATGATCTTGCATATATTTCTCATTCTGTATTATTTATATTATGTATATGCAGAATGTAGACTTATTTCTAGGTTGGGAAATAAATAGCCCAATTCCCTCAAATATTCTTGGAGAAATCAATAAATTTATAGGAGTATTTAAGAATATATTCTCATGATTTGATGAATATACAATATATACTTTATCAAAGCATGGCACGGCAACTTATTACAATGTATGATTTCATGTATCAGTTAAAATAATAGCTTAAGAGCTATATTTTGCAGCAAGGGTGATTTTGTGCATAAACTTGCATGGCATGCGCATGTGCCTTCACCGTCATTGGCAAGAGGACTCATTAGCCTGTGAGCATGTGTCCATGTGTCTGGCCCATGGGTTGAGACCTGGAGATGATGCAAGGTGTCTTCATCCTTCTCTCTCCAACTTCTAAGTTGAGACAGTGTCTGTGCTTGAAGCCAGACATTCAGGGATCCCCGTCTACTCTTCCCATTCCCTAGTATTGCAGGCACGCCACACTTCGACAACACACTTCTTTTATGTGGGTTTGAAGTATGAAAACTGCTGCTCATTTGCCTACACAGCTAACAATTTGCTCGCAAGCCATCAGCCTAACCCACGAGTATGGCTTTTCAAGGAATGACTTGAAATAAAAAAATGACTTCTAAGTATCTCTGTTTATACCTATAAAAATGTATTCCATCTTTACCAAAGAAACTTCTCTTTGTGGTAAAGTTTGGTGAATTGAAACGCTGGTGGCGATACAAGATGCTGAGAATGAGTGGTGGCTGAGTGTTCAGCCCCAAGCAAGGCATTTAGGGCACCTCCTCTGTTGTTCAGGGGACAGTGAGGATGAGGGAAGTGAAGGAGTGTAAGAGCCAGAAGACAGGGAGAAGAGCTTCAAAATGCCAGCTTCTAAGAATGTCACAGCTACCGCCACCCTGAACTTAAAACAGCTGTCCATACAGGAACTGGGTCTACTTGATACTGAACCTGTCTAGGTTGGAGAAACAGCATAATGGGTAATATCATGTACTGGTTTGCAGAGGACTTGGGTTGGTTTTTAACACCTATATCATGTGAATAGCAACAAGAAATCCCAACAACTCCAGCTCCAGGGAGATTCAAAGCATCTGGCATTAGCATCTGCACTCACATAGTCAAACTCCACGTAGGCATACACATAGTTAAAACTAGATTTTTAAAATATAAGCTGTTAATAGATTCTGGGGGAAGTTATTGCCTCAGTTTTGTACCCACTGCGGGTCCCATCAAGCCCCAACAGGCCACTCCAAACTTATTGATCACATAGATGAACATAGTTAAACTTAAGTAGACACGGAGGTGAGATTTGTAGGGATTCTCTGTCTACAGCTGATGGTGCTAACCCCGTGACCTACAGTGCGGACCAGATTCTCTGTCTACAGTTGAGATGGTTCTACTACAGATTTACTGGGGTTTTTTTTGATGTTTATTGTTTTCATGAGCAGAAGCAACTGTTACCAGGGATAAGGTACATGCTCCTGCAGGATTGAAACAGGTTCTAAACCTGCAGTTCATTTTTCCTTGTATTTTGTATTAAATCTGTGAGTTTTTGGTCAGAATAATACAGTAACCTTATCTGATAACTTTAGCCTAATGGACAGGCAAAGTTCAGGTCTTTATATTCACCCATCAAATGTGGAAGCTCTGAATTTCTTTGAAACTTTTCTTCTTATTGCATCCTGGTTACAAAAAAAACCCATTATATTTGATCAGGTAGTCTCTTTCTCTGCCTTTCTCTCTCTCTCTCTCTCTCTCTCTCT
>NC_022022.1:44529662-44533748 GCF_000317375.1 Microtus ochrogaster | reverse complement strand
TGTGTGTGTGTGTGTGTGTGTGTGTGTGTGTGTTTTCTGGACCTAAGAGTGCAATAAAAATTATTTTAATGAAATTTTGAACTTGAAGACTTAAGCAAATTGAAGTTGAATAGGCCAAGATAAAGTACAGTTTTGGAAACGTGATACCTCTGTGCCTCTTGACTGTCACAAATAGAGTGAAATGTCCTGGAAGACTGTGGAGAACACCTTTCCATGCTTCCCAGACCTTATGAAAGGAATACTCCCAGAAATATGTGAGAGATTTACTCCATGAAAATGTTGGAGGTAAAAACTGACCAAGTGAAAGAAGAAGAAGAAATACTAGTTGACTCAGATCTGAAAGACTACGGGTAAAAATTTTGACTCATGCTGCTCTGACTGACAGTAGAAGGTGTGGTGAAATAATGGGAATCACCACATCCATGAACTGGAGGAGAGAGGCACCATCCTGCCCAGAACTATCCTGCAAGGCTCTGGGACTAAGCAAGTCATATGCAGTGTGGCCATCCTTCAGTGCATGACCAACACTGGCAAAGATTCCCTTATCCAATAACTGCTTCGCCACCCACTGGGTGCTGTTGCTATGTTTAGAGGGTGAAAAACATGGAAAAATGGGTCATACTTCATAGGATGTAAAGTCTAATGGGAGGAGATATGCAGGCACAGCTGAGAGTCCAGTGTGGAAGCGCAGAATCTCACACTATATAAAATCACAACGGGACAGCTTTCCCCCGAGTTAGAATGACAATCATGAGAAACCCAGTAGTAGCAAAAGGAGGCCACTACACAATGTCAGTAACAGGTGAGGATTTGCTTGGTCATTGTAGAAGAAGTATGGATGTTTCTTAAAAACAGAGAAATAGTTCTGTATCACCAACTACAGTCATAGATTAGGACTAGGAAGGAGAATTATGTATAATAGACATTTCCTTCTGTGACATTATCTACACATCTAAGGTTTAAAATCACTGAATACCTGCCAACATATGAATGTGTATGGGCACATGAGTGTATGTGTATATGTGTGTGCATCCATGTGTGTGCATGCAACATTATTGAATCATATAAAGAATGAATTCTGACATTTGAGGCAAAAAATGATGGAATTTAAGTGTATTATGTAATGTGAGATAATTTAGGCACAAAATGAGATAATCTATTCCCTTTATCATGTCAGATTGAATGTAGAATCTGACCAGCCTAAAGGGAAGAGTGAGTGAGTACATTAACAAAGATTAAAAAAAAAAGAAAGACGTTCTGGACTCCTAGGCCAGAGGTGGGATTATGGTTCCCTATCAAATGTCATAGAACACTCTAGAAGAAATGAGTTTGAAATATTCAAGCAAGAAAATAAAAAGAAGACGGGAAATACTCAGCACTTTAATTTATCCCTGCAAGTCATGCATGTGTGTTGAAATATCACACTGAATTCTTTTAGTAAAATACATGTTAATTAAATGTGTATTTCCAAATTAGCAAATCCCTTCATTTTCAACAGCATGAATGCTGTGGGTGGTTATTAAGTAAAGTAAGTCAAACCCAGAAAGATAGGGTCTGAGGAAAGCGAAGAAAATGTTATGAACAGGGAATGGAAGGGCTCGGGGAGGGGTCTCGAGCTCCAGATAGAAGGGGTTAGCTGTTCCCCAGTGTGGTAAGATGCCTATCAGTGAATACACTGTGTAGTATGTGTCAAAATGACTGAAAGGGTGTAGTCAGACACATACAATAATTAATAGTTGAAAGATGCAAATTTGTGCTGCCCTTGTTTTATTAGTATGCACTTCACACCTGTCTTCGGTTATCATAATGTTCTCTGTAAAGTTGTATAAATATTGTGTCTTAGTAAAAACAAAGAGAAGTCTTTTTAAAATGCAAAAATATTGCATCTAATTCTGACATGGGGATCAGGAAAATATATCATCATTTTGAAGTTGAAGATGAAAGGACTCCAAAGACACTTGTGGTCTGCCTCTATGCATTGTGGGGTCCATGATGGGTGGGTGGTGGGGGTCAATACCACACAGACTTTGTGTTACAAGGAAAAAATGTTTAAACTCTTGCAAGTTCTATGGCAGACGCCGCAATGCCCTAGTTTCTGGAGTCTGTAACTTACTGCCTGAAGGCTTTCTGGCTATAAGAGCTTGTTTATCCTGAAGCCATACTATGACTTCTGGCTAATTGGTCTTCATGGGGTTTTCCTCCATTAAAAATAAAGTATCAAACTGTATGATTACGTTGGTATAAAAACAAGATAAATAAGACTAGTTTCTAGAATTCCAGTGGACATTTGGTTTAAGACCAAAGTAGCTATTGAGAAACCTCCTTCCTCTGCAACTGCACAGCTCCCTTCATGGGACAGGGACTGCGATGTTGGCTAGACACATCAGTGTCAATGGGGAATGAAAGTAACTGTGTTGCCCACACTATGGCATTTCAACCTTGTGAATAGCTTCTTACGATGGACCTATTATCTGGATAATACAGTCATCATATATTTCAGCATTCAGCTCATTTCTTAGGGCTTTTCCCTTGTCTTTTTTGTGTGTCATGTGTGTGTGTGTGTGTGTGAACTTCAATATGGTAAATCAACCTTAAAAGTTGTCCATTTAAAGTTAGATGTTTGAATCAGAAATAAAAAATGTTCAGTGACCTGGCTGCCTGCTGAACTGCTGCACTCCCCAGATTCAATTCCCAGATACACATTCTGCTGCCTGCAAACCTCTGTCCCACTCTTCAACCATCTCCTCCTTCTGTTTCCTTGCAACCCTCTGTCCACTCTTCTGCTATCTCCTCCTGCTGTTTCCCTGCAACCCTCTGTCCACTCTTCCACCATCTCATCCTGCTGATGTTTCCCCAGATCTAATGCTGACAAATTTCTGATGCCCAGGAGCAGGCCATGCTAGTCAGAAGAATGGGTGCAAGCCAAGAAAGCCAGAAAAACAGATAGATGAACTCAGACAGAGACTCTCTGCTGGACCAGAGACCATCCTGACTGCCAGAACTATAGATAGACAGACCACAAGCACACATCCTCCACTCATCTAGTGCCCTCAAACTCCACGTCCATTTTAATCATCATATCCCACTCCCAACATGGGCAGAGACTCCGTGCTACACCAAAGACTAAGCTACGCACAAGAGTCTAGTCCCCAACTTTGACATAGACTCCCTACAAAATTAGAGGTCATGCTGGCCAACAGAAATCTGGCCCACATTGACCAGAAGATCAAAGAGAAAACAGAAACCAAGGAACAAAATACTTACCTATAATCCTTCCAAACCTAGATGCCTAAATTCCAGTGTAAAAATAAAATCAAAAATGCCTTGTCAATATGGCACCATCAAAGCCCAGCTAGCCTTTGACAACAAGACCTGAATATTTCAATGCAGCTGGAGCACAACCAAGTTTATGAAGATGGGAGAGATCCTGAAAGAGAAATTGAGAAAAAGATCTCTTAAGTCCAGAAAAAGACAAACAAAAAATGGAGGAAATCAATAAATCCCTTGAAGAATACTAAAAAGATCAAGAAAAAAAAAGGTAAAGAAAATTAATCAAAAGAGATGGAGAAGGACTTTTCATACTCATCAAAAGAAAACTCCATCAAGATGGTATTTCAATTCTGAACATTATGCCCAAAGCAACTGACAGGTCATTTCAATAGAAATCAGAAAAATAATGGAACTGACATGTTAAGAATCAAATGGACCTAACAGACATCTACAGGATATTTCACCCAAACACAAAATAATTTACCTTCTTCTCAGCACCTCCTGGAATCATCTCCAAAACTGATCACACACTCGGTCACAAAGCAAATCTAACAGACACAAGAAAATTAAAATATCCCTCTGTATCTTACCAGAACACCATGGGTTAAAGTTTGATTTCAACAACAACAGAAACAACAGAAAGTCTACAGACTCAGGGAAAATGGAAAACTCTCTACTGAATGACTAATGGGTCAAGGCAGAAATAAAGAAATTAAAGACTTCTTAGAGCCTGGCGGTGGTGGCGCACTCCTTTAATCCCAGCACTCGGGAGGCAGAGGCAGGCGGATCTCTGTGAGTTCGAGACCAGCCTGGTCT
>NC_022022.1:44501487-44529562 GCF_000317375.1 Microtus ochrogaster | reverse complement strand
GAGGCAGAGGCAGGCGGATCTCTGTGAGTTCGAGACCAGCCTGGTCTACAAGAGCTAGTTCCAGGATAGGCTCCAAAGCCACAGAGAAACCCTGTCCCAAAAAACCAAAAAAAAAAAAAAAAAAAAGACTTCTTAGAGTTCGATGAAAATGAATGTGAAACATAGCCAAACGTATTGGGCACAATGAAAGTAGTGCTAAAGCAAAGTTCATAGTGCTAAGTGCCTTCATAAAGAAATTAGAGTGATTTCATTTTAGTTACTTAACAGCACAACTGAAAGTTATAAAACAAAATAAAGCAAACACATTTAAGAGTGGTACAAAGCAGGAAATGATCAAACTGAGGGCTTCAATGAGTCAACAGAAACAAACAAACAAGAAAACAATGCAAAGAATCAATGAAACAAGAGTTCGTTCTTTAGAAAATCAACAAGATAGACAAAACCTTATCTAAACTAACTAAAAGACAGTAAAACAATATGCAAATTAACACATAAAGGAAAAAGAAAACATTAATTGACATCTTTTAAAAGAGAAGTTCATCTTAAAGAATGTATAAGGAATTGGCTATAGACTTACATTTTATCTAATTGATTTTCTTTGGAATTCCCAATCCTTTGTGATATTTTTCAATAAGAAAACAAAAGACCAAGACTGGACTACAGCTAAATGTTTCTCTGTGTTACTGGTGTTATATTTAGGAAGAAGTCTCCTGTGTCAATGCATTCAAGGCTATTTTCTGCTTTCTCTTCTGTCAGGTTCAGATTAGATTTATGTTAAGGTTCCTGATGCATTTGGACTTGAGTTTTGTGCATAGCAATAGATATGGATCGAAGTTAATTTTTTTTTTTTTGAGACAAGGTTTCTCTGTAGCTTTGGTGCCTTTCCTGGAACTAGCTCTTGTAGACTAGGCTGGCCTTAAACTTACAGATATCTGCCTGCCTCTGCCTTCCGAGTGCTAGGATTAAAGGCGTGAGCCACCACCTCCCGGCTGCTACTTTCAGTCTTTTACATATTGATATTCATTATGCCAGGACCATTTGTTAAAGATAGTTTTATTTTTTCCATTGTACTTTTTTGGCTTAATTGCCAAAAATCAAGTTTTCATAGGTGTGTGAAATAACATCAGGGTCTTTGACTCAATTCCTTTGATCATGTGTCTGCTTTTATGCCAATCTCAAGCTGTTTTTTATTACTATAGCTCTATAGTAGAGTTTGAAATCTGGGATGGTGATGCCTCTGGAAGTTCTTTTATTGTACAGGATTGGTTTAGCTATTCTGCGCTTTTTTTATTATTCCATATGAAGTCTAATATTGTTCTTTTAAAGTCTGTGAAGAATTGTGTTGGGATTTTGATGAGGATTGCATTGAATAAGTAGATTGTTTTTGATAAGATGGCCACATTATGTTGATCCTACCTACCTAAGAGCATGGGAGATCATTTCTATTCTCTGATATGTTCTTCAATTTCTTTCTTCATAGACTTAAAGTTACTGTCATACAGACCTTTCACTTCTTTAGATAGTGTTACCCCAAGATATGTTATTTGTGGCTGTTGTAAGGGTGACGCTTCTCTGATTTTTTTCTCACTCCTGTTATCATTTGCATATAGAAAGACAAACATTGTATGTACTCACTCATAAGTAAATGTTAGATGCAAAGCAAAGGATAACCAGACTACAGTCTACAGTCCCAGAGAAGCTAGGTAACAAAGAAGACACCAAGAGTGACACATGGATCACCCAGGGAAGGGGAATTAGAAGAGATCTCCTGGGTAAACTGGGGTCAAGGAGGGGTTGGTAAAGGGAAAGGGATAGGAGATGAGAACATGGTGGCATCAGGTGGTCAAGGGGGAAGAGGGATGGAGAGAGAGCAATGAAAGAAATATCTTGATGGAGAGAGCCACTGTGGGGTTAGGGAGAAAGCTGGTGCTGGAGAAATTCCCAAGGATCCACAGGATGATCCCAATTAAGACTTTTAGCATCAGAGAAGAGAGAATCCAAAGTAGCCTTCACCTGTTATCAGATTGGTAAATACCCCAACTATTATCATAGAGCCATCATCCAGCTAATGGAACCAGATGCAGAGATCCACAACCAAGTATCAGACCATGCTCCAGGAATCCAATAGAAGAGAGGGAAGAGTGAATATATAAGCAATGGACGTCAAGATCATGTTGGAGAAATCTACCGAGACAGCTGAACAAAGCTCGTGGAAAGTCATGGTCTCTAGACCAACAGCTATGGATCCTTCTTGTAACCAGGCTCTCCATATTTGTGGGACAGTGGTGATACTCAGAGTATCTGTGAGGCACCTGGTATACATCCCCATTGTATGCGCTGGCTTATGGCTTATTGGAGCCCATTCCCTATGGTGGGATGCCATGCTCAACCTTAATACAGGTGGAAGGGCTTGGTCCTGCTCCAACTTAACGTGTCAGACTTTGTTGACTTCCCATGGGAGCTCTTACTTGTTGGGAGGAGTGGATGGGGGATGGGTTGGGGAGGAGGTTGGAATGGATGAGGGGTGGGGAAAAGAGGAAAAGAACCACATATGGAATGTTAAATGAAATTTTAAAAAAATAATAAAGAAATGGAGTCTTTGAGAAGTGAATATGTCATGAAGACAGAATTCATGGGCTAAACGTCTTTAGAAAAACTTGGCAGAGCAACAATCCTGTCTGCCATAGGGCATTTCATGAAATGCGCCATGTCCATCGCCCGGCATTGAGCCTATGGATGCCTTGGTCTTGCTCCTCTGCCTCCATTAGACATAAAATTCTATCACTTAGGAGACACCAAGTCTAATACATTTTACTGCAACTATAGGATTTGAAGACGACAAGACCCATGTGTGATTTTCCATCCAGACATGAATGTTTTTCTCAAAAGAAAAACAGAACTTAAAGTGGAATTTCCTTCTGAGATACAGTGATTATTCTTTGTTTGAAGATGCAGTGATAGATAGATATTCCACGAGACATTAGGGATTTTGTAACTTGAGACAAAGGTATGAAAATTTAGTAATGGAAATTTTATTCCAATATTTATTTTAAATGATGGACTAGATAGATGTATACACCTTTTTAGGATTGATAGCTGTGGCTGATGAATAGAACTCCAGTCCTTTTCCTTCTGTACCATGCTCTTCACCTCCTGAGATATCTTCAGAGTCCTTAAAAACTTTCTTATGATTAATATCACATGTCACTATTTAAAAGCTCTAAACTTCAGATTGATGTAAAGAAAGCGGGTAATATGATACTTAAACAGCTTCTGAAGTTAAAAAATCTGAAGTTAAAAGATGAAGACAAGTAAGAAACATAGTCCAGATAGGGCTGACGGAAAAATGATAGGTACTCGCGTGTTGGCAGGAAACAACATTGCACCAAAACTGCAAGTTTTTCCGGTGAAAAGCAAGGAGTGGCATAATGAGCCTGGAAGAGACAGATGCCAAGTGAGGAAGGGCCGCTTTTACACACTCCAAACCTGAGTCTTTTCTAAGTTCCCTGTGCAGTCCTGACATGTGGCTGCTTGTCTGCCACATAGCTGATCTCCTTACTAGAATAACTCACTTATCACCATCCTTTCTTTTTCTCTTCATGATCTTTCCAGTAGTTGAGAAGAATATAGCTTGTCTCCTATGGGATTTTCTTTTAAACTCTAACAAGATTGCTTGAGTAGTTACCTCTCTTTTGTTGAAGTTAAATGAGCAAGACAACTTACAGAAGAAAGGGTTTATTTTGGCTTAGGGTCTGTCATGGCAGGGAAGCATGGTCTTGGTTGCCAGGCTAGCTGAGATCTCCCATCTTCAACGGCAAGCATGAACCAACTGGACAAGGTGCAGCAGAATGTTAGAACCCACTCCCACCCAGTGATGTGCTTCCTAAACCAAGGCTGCACCATCTATACTTCCTCAACCTCTCTACCAACTGGAACCAGGTCAAGTGCCTCAGCCTGTTGGGAGCACGGCTCATGTATCTGCGTTCTGCTGCCTAGCGCACGCCATTCTCTCTGTATACCACACACTCAGTCATGATCCGGGGAATTCCCTCACAGGACAGTTTTTAAAAATCCCCATAGCAGAACAAGATTATCGTGCTTAATATCCATGTAATTTAATTTACCTACCTTCGTTACTACTAGCAGATTTTATGTCTAAGGTCATTGAGAATGCATACTGACAAGTTTACCTCCTCAACGATTGGAATATGTCTAAACCGTGTTCTAGTCTAGATTTTAAGCATGTTGGGCAGTTGGGAGTGAACACACAGCTCACTTACTCACCTGCCATTTGTACAAAAAGCATATGTTTTATCTAGGTTCTGAGCAATTAATTTTTTGGAAGGTTTGATTAGCTAAATCAAGCTTGCATAAAATGGAATATGGAAAAGTAAAAATCTGGCAGATTCCATTTTTTAAGATTGGGGAGAGAAACTGCCAAATATGATCCATTTGCTTAAATATGAGTTATTGAGTATTAATGGCTTGGCCAATGGGAGGTTTTATTTAATTAGTTTTAAAGTTATACACAAGGTAACAACAATTATCACTACTCTTATCCCAGCAGTGAGGCTGCTGAAGAGGAGCTCAATTTGTGTTCAAAATATGATTTGAATGGATTCTAGGAGTTGGGCACTTTGAACATTATTATCATTGAAATGATCACCATGAAGCAAGCAAATCAACAAAAAATGAAAACAGGTGATGCTTGGTTTGGAGACCAACCAGACCATGTGTGCTTCTGTCAATAGCCTTGCTGGAGTCTTTGCTCTATGCCCAGGTTAATGCACATTGGTCCCTTGCCAATATAATCTGCAGTGGTGTGGCAAAGTCATAGGGGTGGACTTTGATGATATTTAATATGTCCTATCTATTTCATTTCCATAAATATTTATTACATTTTCTATACAAACTACGAATATATGGTCACTCACTATGGATATCTACTGTTTTGATATATAATAAATATGTGTTTGCATTGACAAATAAAATATGATATATAACATGTATATAGAGTGTATAATATACATACAATATATATAATACTTTTATACAATAATATACATACCCACATGCATACACACATATAGATATAGATAGATAGATAGATAGATCGATCGATCGATCGATAGATAGATAGATAGATAGATAGATAGATAGATAGATAGATAGATAGATAGATAAATTTTTCTTACACAGTGTTCATAAGTATTATCTGTTCTGTGTGAAGGTATTTAATTTTCATTTTCATGTAGGTGATATAATTAATAGAAATAATCTGGTATCTAGTTTGGTAAATTTGTATTCTGAGAAAGGATGGTAAAAGTAGACATTTCTTCCTCAAAAATCTCTCCAGACCTTGTCATTATAAATCCTAACATAAATACTTCTTTAAGCTTTGGAATAATCTTGGCAGTAATGTATGTGCCAAAGTGGGGGAAAACTAGCTATTTCTGATTGCTTGTTTGTATGGTTGTATTGAATTGGATATATTATTGGATTTTTTTCACTTAAATTTTTTTTCAGTCAGTTGTTATTGTAAAGTTTATATATTTAAAAAAATCCAAGATGAAATTGTATCTACTCACAGAGTCATACACAAATGCTGTTAATTTTTAGACTCACAGAATCGAAATCAAGAGGGATTTCAAATCCATAAGCCCCTCTTCCTTAGGATGCTAGCAGATGATAAAATTTGATTCATATATAAAGACTAGTTTTATTTATCAATTTATTTTTTGGGGTAGTGTGTGATTCTAATTATGTCTCTCCACGTACACAGATCCTCATGTAAACAGCATCTTCCATTCAAAACACTTCCTTAATATGTGTTTGTGTGAACACACCGGCCAGAGGTCATTGCTGAGTATCTGCCTCAGCTGTTCTCTGCCATCTAGATTTGCTGGCTGATTAGCCCCATGATTTTTGCTGCCTTTCCATGACATTCGGGTCGTGAGTACATGTCACCAAGCCTGAGGTTTTACCTGGGTGTTGGAGATCTAAACTTCAATCTCCATGATTACACTGACCATGAGACATGTTACATTCCATATTGTAATAGGCTTATCCAATCAGGTATAAATTAGATAATGGAAAACTTTCTATGTTGCAGGCAGTGGCTACTTACTTGTTCCCAGCTACACAGACTACAAAATATTCACTCAGAAACTATATTATTTAAATCAGTGCTGGGCCAGTCACTCAAGTGTATTGCTAGCTAGCTCTTATATCTTTGGTTAACCCATTTTTATTAATCTGCTGCAGCTTACCAGCAAGGGTTTAGTGCGTCTGTCCCTGGCAGCAGCTACATGGCTTCTCCCAACTCCACCTTCCTTTTCCCAGCATTCAGTTTAGTTTTCCATTCCTAGCTCTACTCTGCCCTATCACAGGACAAGGAAGCTTCTTTATTCATTAGACAATAAAAGCAACACATATACAGAAGGACTTCCCACACCATTTCTAGGAAATAATTTGCCCCCAGAATATCTTACATTTAAGCCACAAACAATGTTGTCCCTGGATCTCCAGTCTATCTGCTTGCCAGATGGATGTCAATGGTCCAAACTCCATAACTGCGTACCTAATTTATCAAATAAACATACAGTTTCTGCATTTCTGCGACCATTGACTAGTATGTTGGTCCCATGATTACAGTATATTATGAAACAGTCCTTCTCCTCATTTACTCCTCTAGTACTAAGGCCTTTACTAGTTTATGATTACATTAGTTGGTATGTCTGTATAGAACAGAGTGATATATATATATTATATTATATTATATTATATTATATTATATAACATATATATTATATGTTATCAACATTCAGGGTTGTGTGCCCTATTCCTATGCCTGCCTAACAACTTCACCCAGGAAGTCATCATCTCAATGGACCAGGGACTATGATCTGCTGGAGTCACATATCTTAATATCATTCCATCCTTGATATTCAGGCAAGCTTCTATGAGCTAAATTTTATGTGTTTTTCCTTCCAAATGATATAAGAAAACAGTGCATTTGTGCCCCCACCTGAGACTGTCTGAGATGGAATTTCAGCTTTTCAGGGCAGGGCAGAATGTCTAAGTCTTGGAAGCTTGAGACAAGTTCATCTTTGCCAGTTGTATGCAGCGTCTGCACATGTGGCACTGGAAATCTAGACACAATGACACTTTCATACAGATGAAGAATGGAATAATTTTCAAGTGTTTTGACGTAACTATTGGTTTTCTAGGGCATTTGGTAAAGAATTAGAGTTTCCTGAGTATGAAGTGGGACATGTTTAAAAAAAAAAACCATTAAGGATCAAGAAGTGAAAACATTTGAAGCTTCATATAGCCTCCAGTGGGTTACCTGGTCTACTTCTTTTAAAATAAATAGAAAAGAAATTGATTTTATCAAGGCCAAATTCTTCCTTCATACATTTATGACCTGCTTTAGTAGTGCTGACTTCCAGACACTAAGTCTTTACACGTAAGACAATTAATGGTGATCTCAAGAATCATTTTTCTTCACGGAAAAGAAGAAAGAGAAGGACACAGAGGAACTCGGACCTGAAGGTAATGTCTGAAGACATTGCTGATTTTCTTTACTATGCATGGGGAGATATCCCATAGATGTATTTTCTTTACTTTTTGAAAGCAATATTTTCTCATTTTACATACCAAGCCCAGTTTCCTCTTCTTCTCCTTCTCCTGCTTCCCCCACTTTTGAACCACCTCACCCCCCATCCACTACTCAGAGGATGAAGGCCCTTCCTCCTATGTCTAGGCTGAATAAGGAACCCCTCCAAAGATAATGGCTCCAAAATTTCAGATCAAGCACTAGGGATAAATCCTGGTTCCACTGCCAGTGAGCCCACAACTATCACCCACATTCAGAGATCCTAGTTTGGGCCTCTGCAGGTTCTCCTGCTGTCAGTCCAGAACTACTGAGCTCTCGTTAACTCAAGTCAGCTGTTTCTGTGGGTTTCCACATCACTGTCTTGATCCCTTTGCTCATATTATTACTCCTCTCTTTTTTTCTACTGGACTCAGGAGCTTGGACCAGTGTTAGCTATGTTCTCTGCATCTGTTTCCATCAGTTGCTAGAAGGAATTTCTATGATGCCAATTAAGGAAGTCATCAATCTGTTTATAGGGGAAGATCTGTTCAGATATCCTCTCCACTATTGCTGAGGGTCTTAGCTATGGTCATCTTTGTGGAATCCTGGGAATATCCCTAGTGTCAGGTTTCTTACTAACCCCATAATGGCTCACTCAATCAATATATCTCTTTGCTTGCTCTCCCTTTCTCTCTTTCCAGCATCTTGGCCATTATTTTTCTATCATGTTATCCCCCCTTTCCCTTCTTTTCTACCCCTATGTGGAGGAAATTGCATTGAAACTATCACATTGCGTCCATTCCCTAACCCCTATAATTTATAATAATACCACAATGCAAAATGTATTTATTCCAATGTAAAAGTCCCCATAGTCTATCACAGTCTCAACAATATTTAAAATTCCAAATTTAAAAATCTCTTTTATGATTCATGCAATCTCTAAACTGCAAACCCCTGTAAAAACCAAAATCAAAAAGCAGATCATATATTTTCAGCACATAATAAAACAGGATATATAGCACCATTCCAAAACACACGTAAGGGAACATAGCAAGGAAATACTGGACCAAAGCAAGACCAAAACCAGTTTAGAAAACCTCAAACTCTGGATCTTCAGACTTCCAACTCTGTTTGCTTTGTTGACTGCAATGCACTTCCTTCTCTTGTGCTGTTTAGCTGCTCTGCTTGGCAGCTCCTTGGCAATTCTCTCAGCACTCTGGCACCTCTACGAATTTGGTTTTCCAAGACAATCCAGGCTTCAACATCACAGTTTTTCACAATGGCCTCTCTACTAAACCTCCATTCCAGGACACCCCTGTCATATGCCTGGCCTCAGTGGCCTTATTCCACAACTCTTTTCTTCTATCCCTACCTCTAAACCCAGAAGTACATGGCCAAAGCTGCCAAGTTCTATTGCTTGCTTGGCATGGAACACAGTCCCTCATTCACTTACATTTTTATCCCTTTCTGTCTTTCACTGACTAAGCATGGCTGTCCTGAAGCTTCCTCTGTAGATCCAGGTTGGCCTCAAGTTCAGAGATCTACCAGCCACTACCTTTCCAGTGTTGGGATTAAATGTGAGCCCTGTTACACCTGTCTCTAAGCTCTTCTTTAGCTCCTTTCCAGAGGTGGAAAGCTTAGCTGGGTGTGATCTTGCGCTGATGTCATTTCATTTCTAAACTTACATTTTGTAATTTACTCTGCTAAACTTGCTCTTTTTCATTTTCAATCTTCACTAGAATTACCACTGATATTCATATGACAAATTTTATAGTAGGCTATTTTGAGATTTCTTCAGCCAACAGAATTAGTCCAAAACTCTACACTTTAGCTTCAGGCAGACCCTTTGGCCGAGGGCATAAGGGAGTCACTATCTTCACAAAAATATCACAAGAATGATCTCTAGGTGATATATTAAAATTCTTCTCCTCTAAAACATCTTGAGTGAGATCTCAATGGCCATACCCATTCCAACAAAAACCACGCCTCCTAATAATGCCAGTCCCTATTAGATTCTGGGGGTCAATTATATTCAAACTATCACATTTTCTTACTTCCAGAGGGATGAAACAGAGAGCATTCACAATAACATCAAAGAAAAACCAAACTTTCTAAAGTGTTTATAATAAAATGTCTGATGCCTGGAATATAGTCATGATTTTCTTGTTGTGGTCATCTCATGGTACTGGTATCTACAAAATTCTGGAATCTTTTGTCAGAGCTGGGCTGATACTTCTGATCATAGTCTCCCATAGGCTCTCTTCATAGTGCCAGGCCTCAGCTTCTCTGGAAGAGCTCTTCAATTCTGGGCATTCAACTACTACGGAGTCTGTATCATCACCAACAGACTTGTTTGCTTCTCTCAGTGCCAAGCGTTGGGTGCTCTCCATGATCCCTTCATGCCATCAAAACTGAAACTTTCTGAGTAGCTCCTAAACTACCAAATTTGGCTAAAAGTACAAGGTTCCAACTTGGCCATGTCTCAACATAGTTTCTATGTCCTGAATCTCAGGAAACATTGTCCTGAGCATTTTGCCTCCACCAAAGCTAGTCTCTTCTTAATCACCACTGATTTTGCAGCTCTAACTGACCAGCATTGAGTGTCCCAGAAACATACAGGCTTTGCTTTAGTAGTTCATGTGTTTTACTACTCACATGTGATTATTCAGACTCAGTCTACCACAATCACAGACTCTTAATTCAAAATAATTGTCATCATAGGTTATTCTAACTTCCCTTTGAAACTTTATGAACCTGACCTCGATTATCTGCTTTTCCATCAACATTCTTATCTTCCATGCTCCCACTGAACAGGAATCCTATCACTCAATAGATCATCTAGTCCAAAGTTACAAAGTCCTTCCTCAATCCTCCCCCAAGCAACATGGTCAGATTTGTCACAGTAAAACCTCTCTTCTGAAACCAACTTGTTTGGGTTTCTGTTGTGGTAATGAAACCCTACGAGCAAACGCCAAATCTGGGAGGAAAAGATGAATTTGGATTACACTTCCACATTTTAGTCTATCATTAAAGGAAGTCAGAACAAGAATGCAGACAGAGCAGGAGCCCAGAGACAGGAGCTGATGTAGAGGTCATAGAGGGATGGTGTTTACTGGCTTGTTTCCCATGTCTTGCTCATTCTTATCGATTCTAGAACTACCAGTCTATGGATGGTCCTACTCACAATGGGATGGGCCTTCCCATATCAATCACTAATTAAGAAAATGTCATACAGTCAGGCTTGTTTATAGCCTGATCTTATGGAAGCACTTTCTTAATTGCAATTCCATTCTTCTCAGGTGATTAACTTGTACCAACTTAGCATAAGCTATCAAGCAACCCATGTATATAAAATCTAATATTTATATATAAAGTTAATATTTGATTTTTTGATTCTGGAGTAATTTTACTAAGATGGTCTCCAATTATATACATTTTATATCATATTTATTTATTACAAACATTTAGAAGGCTTTATTACAAACATAAAAAGGCTGTTTTGAAAGAATTAATACAAGTACCTCCAGAATCATAATAACTAAACACTGAAATATTGAAAAGACATAATTCACAGTTTTAGGTGTTGGCAAGCTATTTCACACAGTTGTTCTTGAACTGAGAATATGGTGGTTCAACAGGACAATTGTTTCAAATATCTGAGTCTTCTCGAGATGAAGAGCTAAGAATTTCTAAGTAGTTGAAATCACTTATACCCTAATTTGGTAAGAAGATATCATAGATTACAAGCACATGCAACCTGCAATGATGATTCAAGGAAGAACATCCAAGAATGTTGGTAAACATCCAAAAAGTTCTGCAAGGTAAGTTATAGCTTTTCCCTTCTATATGTCCTCCAGCATGTCTGCTCTTCTTTTCTAACTAGATTCTTTCTTTGCATTTATGCTTCTGCATGAGTTTATGCGCACCTTAGGTGTACAATGCTCAGGGGATCAGAAGCTATAAAGTTGTCAGTCGGGATGCAAACCCAACCTAATTGCTTCATCTTAACTAAATGGAGTCTTAAAATATACTGTTTATTAACAAACTCCCACTTGCACAGCTTGTGTGTTTCACCTTAAGTGAGGCATTTTGAAGAGACAGGAATCAATATGTAAAAGTTCTATAGGGTAAACTATACCCAGGGAATTCATTTCTCTATCTCTTTTGTCTTGCATGCCTCCCATTTAGGGATTTGCTTGTGGTTTGTTTGGTGTATTTGTGTGTGTGTGTGTGTGTGTGTGTGTGTGTGTGTGTAAGAAACTGTGGCATTTATTTTTGGAAAGGGAAGACCTTCCTTGAGCTTCTGGAAGAGCATTGCATCCTGGGAGATGGTAGCCATTTTTCCCTTCTTGTCCAGCTACAGCATGTGGTATTCCCTTAGCTACAATACTCCATTTTGTCCCTACATCACTGGGCATTGCAGAGCCCTGAGTCTGGGCAACCTAGTCTCTAAGGCCTCAATTAGTGTATCTCTTGATAAGTCTTTGAGGCTGTTGTGAACCGTTGGTCCACTTCGTTTATTTTGAGTATAAATCCCCTGGACATGGGACTCCAGAAACTACATTATAGTCCAGATAGCTGCTTCTCTCAAGAGAACAAGAAACTAACATAACTTATCTGCCATCACGTTTGAACATTTGTACTCATTATCATTAAAATGAAAGAGCAGAACAACCTCTTCCAAGCTAAAACTGCGACACACATGAAAATTTCTATGTAAATTTTGTCGTTTTACTCCAAAATGTTGGGAAAGACACTCAAAGACTGTTCTTGGCCCTTTCTATAGTTTCCTAATGGAAAAGGATTCAGATCTTTCAATAAAAACCTTAATGTCATAAAGGGAAAAGAATAAAGTTGTATGTAGCTAGTAAATTAACCAATCTTTTACCTGGGAGGGATCATGCTGGGATAGCTAATTAAACATCTGAAATATTGGATGTATGAATTTATAATATTTGCTTCAAGCACAGTTGCTTTTTCTGATTTCCGTTAATATAATTCACCAAAATTAAAGTCATATAAATTTGACACATTTAACAAATGAGCACACACACACACCTACACACACCACATAATTCCACAGCAATTATAGTCATATTGATTTGGAGCGCAACGACTGGCAAGGAAGATGATCAGGCTTTTTCAGACAGAATGTTTTCTTTCTGATGTAGAAAGCCAGGAAAATATAATATAGCTGTAGCCTGTATTTCTTGATAACTATCCATTCAAACAAAAATTTTTAGCACCGACTTTATGCAAAGTTTCCTGTCAATGCTGTAAAGGGTAGATGTGTGGTACTGGACAAGGAAAAGATTATAATGTTGGAGAGTATGATGGAAACACCATGAAACACTACTATGATGTGGGAATGATTTCTTATTAATAAAGAAACTGCCTAGGCCCATTTCATAGGCCAACCCTTAGGTAGGCAGAAAAAACAGAACAGGATGCTGGGAGAAAGAAGCTGAGTCAGTGAGTCGCCATGGTTCTCCCACTGCAGACAGATGCAGGTTAAGATCATTCCTGGTAAGCCAGCTTGTGGGCTACACAGATTAATAAAGATGGGTTAGATCAATATGTAAGAGCTAGCCAATAAGAGGCTAAAACTATTGGGGCCAGGCAGTGTTTGAAAGAATACCGTTTCCGTGTAATTATTTCGGGACATAAGCTAAGCTAGCCATGTGGGCGGCTGGGTGCCTGGGGACGCAGCCCCCGCCGCTCATATTTCAACACTACTACCATTATCCCACAGTCCTACTGGGGCCAGCCAACGGCTGTCACCTTTCTAGACAGGAAATAAAGGAATTATTTATTTTGTCTAAAAGACCCTTGCCCAATTAATATCAGAGTATACTGCTTGCAATCTCAGCTTCTTAGCTTCTAAATGAGCTGGAGAGTTTGAAAGAATCTTCTTTTATTGTCCTGCTATATTTCTTCTTAGATTTTGTTCATTTCTTTTGCCAATGTCATATATTGAATCTCTACCTTCTTTAAAAAATAGATTCATATCCGGGCTAGTCCTCTCACTACCAGGGTCTGTGATGATGTTTGTGGCTAGTGTTACCACTGGAAGCCATGGAAGAGATGACTCTCTTTGCCTGGGCATCATAGAGCTGCCTTCACCCTTTGCTGGTTGCCTCAGCAGTAACACTGATGGGGTGTTCCTATTGGAGGTCTGGGATGACCAACTCAGGTCCACCCCAACATCAACCCCATCTGTTATCTGCTGAAGGACGTGATGGGACCAGTCCAGTGGAACCATAGCCACAAGATCTGTGACTTGGGGCAACAGCAGGATATCCAAGGGAAGTTTCAGTGTTGGTCCAGTGTTGACAGTGGAGCACAAGCCAGAGGTATTGAACCAGACAAAATACTCATTGCGATAAAGATTTTAAGTAAAGCTGTTAGGGCAACAATGTATACTGCATGACATACCTCAGCTGCCAAGGGCACTATGACAAATGAATGTGTGATGGAGAGAGGAGTGGAGTGACTTTCTCTTTAGTTTTGTTTTTAATTTGAGGTTGGGAGGCTGGGATATGAGTGGGATTGCGGTTCACGATGTGAAATTTCCAAAGATTCTATGGAAATTATGGTAATCAAAAAGAATCAAACATAAGTAGGAAAAAATATGATGTACCATTTACTCTGTAGAACGGTGGAAATGAGGCAAATGCATTTAAAAAAAACAAGTTCTTTCTTGAAAAGAAAAATAAATGGTATACGCAGTTATCAAATATTTTATGTGTATGTTTAAAAATAACAAGAAAACAAAGACCAAAGATGGTCATGCTGTTCCGCAAGCTGTGTCACAAGCCTCCAGCCACGGGTTGCTTATATGGGCTACCTAAGGACCTGGAGAAGTCAATGGCTTCCAAAGCCACGTGATCCAGGAGTTTCCTCATTAGCTGCCTCTTCAGTCTGAAGGACAGGTAAAGACAGTAGAAGAGGTGATCATGGTTTGTTGCAAGGTAGAGAAGCAGCTCCCCAGAGCAGACAGGACTCTCTGAAGCATCAAGCAGTCCTACAGAACTAGGGATAGAAGACTTTATTTCAATGGGAATATCACTGAGTAACTGGTACCACATTTCAAATACAGATTGATTTGGGGTGAACTTGATTAGCTAATATAAATGTACATTGGGAATACTGATTGGTTGATGAGTTCAGTAAAAGTGTAAAGATTTAGGGAGGATCTCCAAGGAGTAAAGAACAACAAATGAATAACTTAGTATAAACATGAAAATACTTTGTTTACCTTGGACCCAACAAGCTACTTTGATAACACCATCAAGACTACATGACACCAAGTCCTACAATGTTGGGGACAAATGCCAATTCCCCTAACTGTATAAGTCAAGATCTTTATTTTTACTTGGATGACATAATTAGTTACTTCTATCTTCCTAAAATTACAAAAAAGTAAGTTCTGATTGCATCAGCAAAATTAGATTTCTTTATAAATTTATATCTACTGAATATACAAATAAAAGTTTAAATATTTGAAACTCACTTGGCCACTGAGATTGCTATTTATTTTAAGTACATCTAATTGGTACTATGTATTCCAATCACTTTTATAAACTACAATCCTAACACAGAAACATAGAAAGTTGAAAATGGCACAGAACAGTCAAACATAAAACAGCTCTAAGTTGGCTCACTGGTTTCTCACAGATTGAGTTATTTTACTGCAAAGACTTAGCAAATCTTTAAGTTTTTAAAAGAATATAGGCACTGTTGTTGATCGTATAATAAAAATGAGAACAAAATCAGAGATCCTTGCTTTTTCAATAGCAAAGAAAGTGAAGTCTTATTTAATAAGAACATAGGATATTTACAGAAGTGGAAACATATAGGAATAAATCATAAATCTTAGCAGTATCACATACGGAGTGATTATTGGAGTAATTTCATTGATCAAATCAAGAGATGGATGCCATTGTACTCCTCGAGGACTGTTAAGAAACAAGCTCTTAACCAGAGTGTGCTCTGATTATCAAGCAACAAAGGAAACGAGAAACTGTTCACAGATCAGTGAAAATGTTACTGTGTCCAGAGGTGCAGCAGAGAGAAAGCAGGAGGAAGGCAGGGCAGGCCTTCCAGAGTCTTCAGAAAATACTTGTGATGCATTTCAAACCAAGCACTTTGAAAGCTTGCGTGAGTTATTAACCAGGTAGAGAATATGAGATATTAACCGAGCAGAGAGGCATTTCAGAACTCACTCTGCCCACTCTTCAGGGAATGAATTATAAAGGAATGTATTCTTCAGGTAAAGAAAAGCTTGTCAGAGATTGGCATCCACATTAGAGGTGCACTGAGATCAAATTTCCTTTCAATCCGAGTCAGGTGATTCACAGTGGGCAGATACCTCCTCTCTGAAGGGCCACCTGGGCCTAGATAGCCTATTATTTTCCTTTAAAAATGTTGCTATCTTTTAATATCCCTGCTTTTTCATTGCTTCCTGATTTTCAACTGAAGCTGCTTCAACAATATCAAGCTGATCTTCTAACTTTCAGAAGGTAAAGTCAGGTCCAAGGGGACAAGGTCACCCTTCACAGCAGAAAAGGTCAGGCTCCAGAAGATAAAGTCAACCTCTAGGAGATAAGATTAGCTTCTGGGACTAAGGGCATCCAGCTGGAGTTAAAGATGAACTCCAGAAAATAAGGTCAACCTAGGAGGATACGATCAGTATTTAGGAGATAAATTCAAGTTCTACCAGATAAAGTCTCTAGAAAATAAGGTCAGAATCGAGAAAATAAGGGCAGACTCCAGCAGATAATAAGGTTGATGTCCAGAAAAGAAATGCAAAGTCTATCAGATATGTGTTTTACCTTGCAAGTTAGATCAATGTCCTAAGGACAAGGGTTGGTACCAAGAGGTGAAGTCAACCTCCAGAAGATAATGTCAGACTCCAGAACATAAGGGCAAACTCCAACAGAATTGGGTAGCATCTAGCAGATTGGTCTGACAAAAAAAGTCAGACTCTTAAGAGATGAGTTCAACCGCCAGCAGATAACTTCAAACTCAAGGACAGTAGGTTAGAAGCCAGGAGAAAAGAAAAATTCCATTAGGTCAGGGCATCCTTAAACAGACAAAGTCAGTATCCAACTGATAACGTCAGCCATTTCTTCTTCTAGTAAACACTGTGCATGCTGCATCCACTCGCATGTCACTGGTTTTATGTAATAATAAGGCTACATGTCCAACTAAAGCATGCATTTCTGTTACTACACAGAGAAAAATACAAGGGGAGAAATAGAGAAACCAATTCAAAAGTGTTGCTATACAATTCCTAAAAGAAAAGATAACAATGAAGACGGTCTCTTGGTGTGTTTCCCACACTGTGATCTACACCAACAAGTGTAGAACTCAATGTTTCCAGTCAAGACTTCACAACCAACACCTCTCTGAGTTTTTTGCAAGATTAAATCTTTGAAAGACACCCTGTCTCACAGCTGTTTGGTACCAAAGAATCGGCACAGAGGCTTATATTAATTATTAACTATTTTCCCTATTAGCTCAGGCTTATTATTAACTAGCTTTGTAACTTAAATTAACCCATACTTTTAATATATGTTTAGCCACATGGCTTGGTGCCTTTCCTCAATAAGGCATTCTCATCTTATTTCCTGTGCATCTGGCTGGTGACTGCCTCTCTGCCTTTCCTCTTCCCAGAAATCTCTTAGTCTGGCTGCCCAGCCTAAACTTCATGCCAGAAAGATTTTCAGGGTAAACTGAAGCTTAAAGGTACATTTTTATTTGCCAGAAAATTAGATCACTTAAAACAGTTTCTATTTACCAGTAACCTCTACTAATCTACTAGGAACCTTCCATAAACTGCCTTAATCTGCTTCAAAGTAAACTACCTTGCTCAGGTACTTCTAGCTTCGAGTGAGTCTGAGCAGCTTGTACCAACTCAAAGATCCTACTCTGCTGTCACGCAAAATCTGCTTGCTTTTCCACAATTTTCCTTCCCTCTCCACCAATGTGAGAGAGCCTTGACATTCCACATTGGCCTGTGGACCTTTCTTGAACATTGAGTTCCCATGTGTTTTCTCTATTCTATTGACGCTGTCATTGTTCAAGTCTTGTTTTGGCAGCCATGTTTGTGAGACTTTATGGATGTAGTTTCTGAAATTTTTGGGAAACACAATTTCACAGCAAATATATTCTTCTGGGTCTTATAATAATTTTGTACTGAAGAATTATTCTTCTCTGCTGAAGGCCATTATTATAGAAAGTAGCAATTAATATTTAAGGTGTCAACACACCAGAAAATAACTTATGTTGAAGGAAACTTGTATTTGCAAAGCTTTTGAGAAATATAGACTCCAGAATATTTTTTGTTTCTGTCTGTAATTTTACATGTGCCATTTTGCACTCTTTCCTTGGTGGCTATGAGGAATTCCCCACAGCCTGAACTCTAATGTGTGTTTATCTCATGAATACTATCCCAATTGACTGGACATTTTTATCTGTAAGTTGGTAGTAGGTGGCTTCTCCTTTGCTGTGTTGTCCAATGATATTAATAACTTTTGCTATACAGAGTTGTGATGAATAAATAAATACAATAAGATGATACCCAAGTCCTAGATTACAAATTTCCATACATTCATTGGCAATGTTTCACTATTGTTGAGTAGACTTTAAGTCTAATTAAGGAACTGTTGGTTACTCTTAAGGCATGCATGCCACTAATGCATCCTTATAGTTCTCGTGATGATCTTTGTTGCGGTGCAGAGGTATCATAGCTTGATAGGATGATGGAGAAAGGTCATTGGTTAATTAAATAAAGAAGCTGCTTGCCCTGATAGGTTAAAATAGGAGGGAGGAGTAAACAGAACAGAATGCTGGGAGGAAGAGTGAGTGAGGTCAGACTCGACAGCTCTCCTCTCGGGGGCAGATGCCTCAGAGAGACACGATGCTCCACTCTTGCGGGCAGAGGCGAGAGCTCTGCTCTCTGAGGCACACACGATGAAGCTCCGACCCAGGATGGACTTAGGCTAGAATCTTCCCGGTAAGCACACCTAGGGGCGCTACACAGATGATTAGAAATGGGCTAAATTAATATGTGAGAATTAGCCTAGAAGAGGCTAGATAGAAATGGGCCAAGCAGTATTTAAAAGAATACAGTTTCCGAGTAATTATTTTGGGTAAAGCTAGCCTTGCGGGCAGCGGGGTGCTGGGGACGCAGCCTCGCCGCTCCTCTTACTACAGTAGGACAATATATTGGCTACTTCCATCCCTTGGAAGATTGCTCGGCACCTTTTGGTACCATGAGAATTAGTCTTCAAGGAGGAAGCTTTCATATCAGATCCATCTCAGGTCATCAGGGTTCTGTGCCTGAAGTACATGGTGTCTTTAGCACTGGGGTCTTACCTTCAACCTCTGGGATATAACCAAGTGCCAGAGCAATAGCCTGTAATGGTTATGGATCTGCTAGGGAAGCCCCGATCAACAACTCAAAAAGCAGCTTCACATGCCTTGTGTTTGAGATTTTTTTGTTAGATTAGGTTTTGGCTCTTGGAAGAAACATTTAAATCCAAGATGGGAAATTTTTGTTTAAATTACACATGTATATACAGACATATATATCACATGTGATTTCAGGTAGATAGAAAAAATGCTTTATGACATTTTCAAACTTCCTTACTGTTACTTTTGCCTTCATCCCTGCTCCTTCTGTGTTTATCTCTCCCTAAAAAAGCCCTCTATACTCATCTTTCCTGCTCCCTTAAAATCTCCTATCCACTTCAAACCATCTCCTGTTCCTCGAAACTTTGGATCTTCTCTATTGTTCCTCAGTCTGGTCCTGTTTTATGTTATGCCTGTCTGTGAAGGGATGGCTTGTGTGCTAGTCTCTTGAATCTATGAAAACTTCCAGATTTGACTAGTGACAGCTTCCTCATGCCTCATTCCTAATCCATAGCAAAAGGACTGCAATTGGTAGAGATTACCAAAAATTAAGAAAGATATCCTATCACAAATCCAGGGAAGAAAGGAGTGCCTATTTTTAGTGGTCAGCAAAAAACCTTAAAAGATTGAAGCTATTTAATGAGACTTGCCTTAAAAAAAATAAAACTAAAGAGAAAGAAGAACCACCAATGCTAAACAGAGCAGGATGACAGGCCATGAAGAACATGATAGTTGAAGGAGACAGGGATGTTAGTCTAGGAGATATATCTGTGGGAAAGGTGGGCACCAGGAAGATAACCTGTGGTTGGAAGGAAAGAGAAAGAGAGTTCACAGTCTACAGAAGTCCTGAAACTAATATGGACAGATAGGGCTGGAACATAGTGGTTAAAGATAGACATTATTAAGACATGCTGTTATCTAGAGAAAAAGAGAATTTCCTGGAGATAAATTAAAACATATAAACTTAACTTGTGTCTGGGGATCCCTAAAGCCTACTCCTCCTTAGACAGCAGAAAAAAATAATAGGGCATATTCCCTCCCATGATGCTCATCTGTAATGATATTGTATTATGGCTGATAGACATTAGCTTGACACAACTGAATTAGTAGCTCACATTATATTACCTATTAAAGTATAAATAATGAGATTATATTCATGAAAACGAAGATATGTTCTAGAAGACTGAAACAATCTGTTCTGCATTCTGTATTAGAATACTATGAGCTAAGGAAGTTGACAAGAAGGAAGGTGTACTTTGATTTGGGTGACAGCACTGGAGGTTTCTGTCCAGGACTGGGTGTGCATAACAGAACATCACATTGTCATCAGACTGCACGGTAGAGAGAAGATGGCCTCTCTCATGACTGGGGACAAAATATCAGGCGCTCCAAATTACTTTGTTTGACATGCACCTAATGAATGGAAGACTAATTTATTAATGCTCCATCTTATACAAGTAGCTGAATACTGAGTATTAAAATCTTAACACTTGGGCCATTATTGAGCATCTAGACCCAAACTAGAACAAGGATATACTTAATTCAGAGATGTATTTTAATTAGGTGTGACTTCTGCAGTGTGAGCAGTATACTGATTGCATTTGGAAGTTAAAACACCAGCAGTGAGAATATAAATTACACAGAATATCTCAGTTGCATTTGCTAGGAGATACTATTATAAGCAGATTAAAATATCTGCAAACCATTTTAAAAAGTGACACATTGGGTGACCCACATATTAAATTAAGTTAGCCTGGTAAAAGTACAAACAAAAAAGACAAACTTTTTTGAAAATGCAGTTAAAAAATAACATAAAAACTGACATCTTAATATGCCCTACATGATGGCTGGGTTTCTCTAAGTCAAACAAAAAACAGAAAAGAAAAACTATATAAAAATATAGCTGGACTGTTCATTAAAATTCAACACATATCCTCAAAAGTCAAATGAAAGAGACCTGCTTAATTGTGAACAAAAACATTTAAACATAAAGAAGGTAATTTGCTCATCAAGATTTAACTTTTAAAAAGTTAAACATTCCTAGTTTCAAAAACTATTCAAATTTATATATTATTCTAAGTGATTTGAACAGTAAAGTAGCTGAAATTTGCTAGTCCCTAATACTGAGGTAACTTTCATAGCATATGAAATCCATTGGCCCAGATATCTATGTTACCTTTTAGACAGTTTCACATATGAAGCAACAAAATAGAAACTTTTAAATAAATATATTTGACAGTACTTTTTGTTGATGAAAGTTATTGATAGCATATGGAAAACTATAAATACCTGAATCTTAATATGCTGCAAAGGATACTGTATTCTTTGCATATGGAACTAAAGTTGAATGGCCATGACTATCTCAATGATACTAAACCAAAGGGCTGTGACCATGGCTGCAGAAGCACAGAGTACAGACGTAGTTGACCCGGGTACTGTGTGCCTGACTGGTCTAATATCTGATAAAACTGTGTGGCACTAAGTGGAATAAGAACATAGGAAGTAGCAGAAGAGGGAGAAATGTGGTCTTTCTTTTCAGACATAAAATGCCCCAACTCCAGCTCAGTTCTCTGATTCTTGCTTTTGTCATATGAAAAAGAGACACGATCTGAAACTACAGAGCTATTTGGAGAGTAAATGCACGAGACTTCCCCCCCCACCCCCCGTGCATAGGTTCTGCTTGAGAACAGGGTTTGGTTTTGTGAAAGGGTGTGTTGTAGGTCTGTGACATTTCCCCATGACCAGGACCAGTAGGCTGGTTCCCAGATGATGGAGCTGGAATGCCCACAGCATTAGAAGTGAAACAGGAGACAGAGTCACTCTGGGTTTAGTTGTGTCATTCTTCAGATATTCGCTGAGTATATAAGAATTCATAAAGGTAAAGCAAATATTATATATAGCACCCATACCAAAATATATATGATCATCTTATAGACTCTTACATTTATTTTATGTGTAGAGCGCTCATTGTAAGAGATCAAGTTCAATGGGAAACGAACGTTTTGCTCCGTTCTGTTCTACACAGAAGAAAGCAAAACCTCTGCCCTCACTTTCTACAAAGGAATAAAGTGGGCCTCTCTCATCGGTCCAGAAAGCTCCTGAACAGCCTTGCCTCCATCAAACTCCCATCAGAATGCCTCAACTTCAAATTCTATGTAAAAATTTATGCAGGACAATAAGGATTTATTCTCATGTACTTGTTTTATGTAGGAATTAAATTAGTATTGCACTTTTGTAATTTTTCTAGATGTTTTGTCCGTAGCATATAGTGGATACACAGGCGAAACATCCCCATCTCCATGACAAATGTGAAAATATATTGACATACTTTATCTTCAGCGTTTTAAAATCTCAGGTAATCATCTCTAACAACCTTTGAGCCATGGGATTACAACATTTTTTTATAGCAGAGTTTCATTTGCAGATCAACTTTTTATTCCTCTGCTTTGTAAAGGCACAATGCATTTGACAGTCATTCCGGCTCCTAGGGACAAATCCTAAGGCAGTAGTTAACCATATGAAAATTGAATTACAAAGACATTCATCATAGCATTTTATGTGTGAATGACAAAAATCATCAACATAAGTGTCCTATAATGGAGGATTAGTTCAGAAAATAACAGGCCACTTAGTCAGCATAATACCCTCAACCATCAAGAAAAGAGATATCGACGAATATTAATCATTGTGTAATGATGTTTACAATGGCTTAATAAATTAAAAAAACATGAATGTTTAGTGGATGAAAGAATTCATGCATGATTTAAATATATGCATACAAAAATAGAAACAAAAACATACAAGATAATTATAAACAAAGGAAAGTGTGAATGTGGCTGAGTAATTATCTCATGGGATATATTCTTCCTTAATGCAAATTCTCATTTCTGAAATCAAAAAGCATTGCCTAATCATAATTAAAATGATAAAACTGATGAAACTTACATTTATTGATGGCTTCCTTTCTGATGAGAATGTCTTAAGGATACAGTAAAAGTAAGGGTGTTTAATTCAATGTATTTGCATTCTAATTAGTAGTCAGGTGGGGTAGGTGCATGAAAAAGTCTCTTATTACATGTTCAACGACCACTCTGCCAATCATTTGTTCCTGTTTGCCACACATCAATCATCTGGTATACTATGCAACATTCCTTAGTTCATTTTATTCCTTCTAAAGCTGCTTGGATATAAAGATGAGCTTGCTGTCTGCCCTGCTCTTCCATCTCCAGCATCTAAATAAACATTGCTTCTCACACGTGAGAGTGTCCGTCATGCTTATTGAGTAAGCAGATGGAAGAATATAATTCAAACGCATCCTGGAGATGGACAAAATCACATAGACTACTTAAAATGACTCATACACTTGCATGGATGTGACATTTCAAAATAATTAGTGGCAAGTCCTTCAAAGGAGAGCAGACATTTTCTCATGTCAATGTATTCTCTCTCACAGCAGCTGTAAAATGGAATCAACAGGCACACAGAGATCACTGATTTCTAGGGAAGCCTTCGAAGACAAAACAAAATAATACAGGTTTGTCTTTGAGAGAAATTCAAAAGACAAAAGGGACTATTTTCTCTCTCATTCTTACCATAGACAAATGACTATATATAAAGCTTTAATTTAAAAATATTTAAGTGAAGATATTTTTATTTTTCTGAAGGCGTTATACTACATGGCCACAGGCGGATTTTCATCAGATAGTGTTGTATTCTTGGTGAAGTTTTGTTAATGTTTTTGTATAGCTTCATGTAATGGCATTTATTAAAGAGAGAATACTGTGACTGGAAAGTCTGTGTTTTTCTAACAAATTCCAGATGAGCCTATGCTGGAAAAAAAGCATAAATATTTACATCTGCATAAGACAGAAAGAAATAAAGACCATTATATAATTGAAAGCCTATCAACTACAGAGAACAAAGATGAAGATCTATAATTATCCAGTGTTGGATGATAGAGACACCCTGCTGGCCAGGGTTCTGCATATAGAAAGTTATCCCCAGTATGGGTGGATTTCTGGGGATTCTCATTAAATGAGCACCTGGGTTAGAATTTAATTCCATACTTCCATGCAGAATAAGATGGAAGGACAGAGATACTGAAAAAGACATGCACTTGTGCAAAAAAGATGAAAATTTGCATTCACAGTATCACATTCTAACTGACTTAGCAAATACTTTCACATGGGTTGTACAGACGCTGTCAGTTCATCTTAAAATTTCTCCTTCCCAATACTATGGTTTTATGTATCCTTCCTCTTTTCCTATTAATTGTGCTTTACACGATACCTTTGAGCCAGAGGGTCAGGTTGTTGAGCTTCAAAATGATGTGTCCAGCACGTTTCTGTGCATCTTCCTAGGCTTCAGCATTAGTGCAATAAAGTTGGGTGTGAGAGGAGTTGTGGCTGCTCTTCTGTACTGACAAGCTAAAGGTGAGTCATGGTGTGAAACCGTCTCATGGCAGACACAGAAGGGAAGCCCGACAAGGGAATGTCATAAAGAAATGTTTTGTAATCTTCCCTGGCTTTCCTTTCCTGTCTACCAAGATTTATAACTAGGTAAGAACCTCCAGGAAAACAGCACAATTCAGCAAAGCAAGTGATAAAGCTCATCTCACCAAGTGTTGTAAGACTCCATCTGACAAAAGGCCTGAACAACTGAAACAACTAGTTCCCCATGCTTGGAGGCCAGCAATGCCATCAAAGAATGCTTGACCTCTTCCTTGGTCAGCAGGCCTGACTTTGGTTGTGCTGTGCTTCAGACAAGTTACATGCTTTCACGGTTTGGGCATCAAGTGCAAACCTCCAGGGCAGACAAAAGGCTGTAGACTGCTCCATTTCAGTCATGAGCAGGCACCGACTTGCTGGCTTTTGACCTTTGACATGAACTTCTAATGTGAAATATTAAGGATAGTATTTATAAGGGGGATGGAGCGAAGTCTCCATTATTAAAAACAGTGGCTGTTCTTCCAGAAGACCTGGAATTGATTCTCAGTGCTCACATGGTGGCTCCTAACTGTCTGTAACTCAAATCCCAGGGGACCCCTGTAGTGATGAGGCAAGCACATAGAACGAAGACCCACTTACATCAGACCCCATGTCCTATTTGCCTTTCATGGGCACCAGACATGTGATAGTGCACAGATCTGCATACAGGAAGAAACATATGCACAATACAAAACTAAAATTATGTACTGTTTAAGTCAAACTTAGTATAGATGCTTGATTTCTGTGAGAGCTGGGAAGAGTCTTGATACCTTGGCCTTTTGTCTCGCACACCATGCTTCTTTCCCACTTATCATCGTAGTATGAAAGTGAGGTTGGGAGCCAAACACTTGTTCTTAACGGGGTGATGGACATGGTTTTGAAGAATACTTGAAATCCTAGATTAAAAGTCCTTAACATTTAACTGCAAAATCATTTCACAATTAGGCCAAAATCTCAGTTATCTTTAGATGTACTGGGACTATAATCTTTTTGCAATTTCTAGTTAGAGAATTACCTCATTTTCCATGGCGATTCAGGAGGAGTCGATTTATGACACAAGAGATAGGGTTTTTCATTTTCCTCCATGATATTATTCTGTATAATATAACTTATTGACTCTGAGTCTAGGGGGATTTAGTTTTATTGATAAAAGAGGAGAAAATAAAGTCTCCTCTGTGGGCACCTTATTTGATTTTCCCATGTGGTATGTTTTCATAAGAAAGGAACTTAAATGAAAATTAAAATAATTTACAATGCACACAAATTGTTTTTGTAACAAAGAAGATAATGAAGTAAGCTTATGAAAGATACAATTGGACTGGTGACATTTTAAGCACATAGACAACTGGATGACATCCTGTTCAAAGCAGTGTGCTGCCTCCTGAGATTCAAACAGTATGAGGTATTTGAGATTAATAAGAAGATTCAGACCTCCTGTGTGTGGAATCTAAAATAACCACCAGTTCAAGTTCACAGAAGAAAGAGCAGAAATGGGTGTGGGAGAAGGCAAAGAAAGCCCCAGAGGGTATGAATGTTAAGGGTTAGAAAGGTAGAATTTCGTAAGAATATGAATGCAGATGTACCATTGGCAGGAGGCAGCAGGTAAGATAGTGTGTTATATCCTGGGAACTTGTTAATATTTGGAGTTAAGTGTTCTTCTAACACACACAAAGATGCTGTGTGGGAGTGACAGATTACTGATTTAAGTAATCATTTATGTGTGTCGACCATGATGAACGTCCTGTATACACACACAGCTAGATCCAGTGTCTTTTCATCTTTGCGCTACTCAGATTGTCCTAAGTATAAAAGTTTAAAATGGAACAATTACTTGTCTTTCAAATATAATTTTTCTCAAATTTCAGGTAGATTCAGATAAATAGAACAATAATTTACCCCAGAAATTCGGCTGAAATGGTTTGAATTTCAGCAGAAATAAAAATGCCATGGTTCGCATTAGTATTGTAGTTTCACGGAGAAGACACGTCCTAAATAGTTTAAGATTGCATGACAGTAATAAACAGAAGTGGATTTTTAAAATGTTTTAGACTTCTAGACTCATAGCTAAGATTGTATTCAGTGTGACAGACTAAGACAGAGAAACCGTTATAGATGGCGAAGGGAAGACCATCCAGAGTACAGCGTGTCTTGGAAGCTACACTATAAAGGATAGGCAGATAATGCAGGCGAATCCAGCAAAGTAGAGAGAGTTAGACAGTGAGAAAGCCCCTTCTCACACTTAAGCACTGGCTTACCACGATACAGGTGGTACTACAGCAGGAAGAACATTGATCCTAAAACCAATAGGGCCGTATCGGAATAGAGTGTCTCAAACACTATCTTAAAATCACAAGCTTAAAATTGGTTTATCATTGCCATTTTAAAATGATGGCATAGCTAAATCCTAAATGTTTTGAATTTAACCTATTTTTTAAATAACAACTTACTAAAATCAGATTAGTTAAGGCGTTTTATAAACAAAATGTGTTCCTCTCCTCTTTCCTCTCTGCCATTTTTCACCATGTCCCCTTCCCATGTCCCCTCAGGCAATCCTGCATTTGAGCAGGGGCTTAAAAAAAACACAGCCACCCCGAGACTGAGGGCAAACCTCTCATAGCAGTACAGAGTTACAGGGGAGCAGCCTGACTCAGTCAGGGTCCCCGGGACTATCTAGCAGAACTGTTTCAGGTGCAGATGGCTACACGTATGTGAAAGACAGTCACAGAGGCCCATGCTCCTGAATCTCTAGCTCCAACTGGCTGATGCAGAAGATGGTGAGGATATCAGAAGAGGGAAACAAAGGTCATATTTTCAATGATATTTAAACAAATGAGCTAATATCCTCCATATATAATTTTATATTCACTTTTTTCTGAAGTTTGCACTATTACGGTGCTGTAACTAAAGACCATTGCAAGTTCCCTCATGTAAGATAACTAATTTCATTGAGCTATTAATGCTTGTAATTGAAGTACTAGAAATTTTACGTATAATCCCTACTACAAATTGGTATTTTGATGTTATAGTTTTTGACTAGGAAGAATGAGATCGAGATTCAAAGATGTACAATAGTTTGCCAAAGTTCAAACGTCTGACAAATATCTGTGATGAGTCTCACACATAACACTTTTCATATGATAATTTTTTCTTGCAGTGAGTGAAGAGCAGTAGTTACTTAGAATCCAGGGCTGATTTTCTCTCAGACACCATCCATCATAAAATTCTGTGGTTTAATCTGCAGAGCTGCCTTGAGAATTTTCTTCCATGAAGCAATGCTACTGTTGTTCTTATGTCGTGTGACAGGTGTCTCCTGAGTGGGGGGAAGGAAGAGAAGGAGGAGTGAGGACAAGGTGGAAATAGGGGAGCACTGTCTACCCAAAAGAAACCCCCCTATCTGTTACTAAATATATAAGAATCATGCAGCGAAGACCTTTCACCTATTAGACAGAAGCATATAACCATAAATATCCTTTTCTGGTTACAATCACTCCATTAATTTTCTGTTTTCTTTTGTTTTTTTTAATTTATTTATTTATTAAAGATTTCTGTCTTTTTCCTGCCACCACCTCCCATT
>NC_022022.1:44494777-44501352 GCF_000317375.1 Microtus ochrogaster | reverse complement strand
CATTGTTCTTGAGTTCTCAGTAGTCCTCATTGTCCGCTATGTTCAGCGAGTCTGGTTTTATCCCAGGCTTTTTCAGATCCAGGCCAGCTGGCCTTGGTGTTGTTAACAACAAAGCACAGACCATTTTCAAGAGTGATGACATGTCAACAGAGACAGCCCTCAGCTGTGAAGCCTTTTTGAAAATTGCATTGGGTCAAAACAATGTCTTCCTAGGAATGTTCATTTGATGATCAATCAGCTTGAACACCCCATAACCTCCACTCTAACTCAGAAATCTGAAAAGGCCATGAGGTTTCCGAGATGCTTGATGATTTGATGTTGGTGTTATGTAGGCTCACTTCACTCTGCTCTGCCTGCTCCCTTCCTGCCCTGGCCATGGGCCCTGATGCTAAGAAAATTCTCTGCAGCTGAGACCTGGGAAAGTTCTTGTTTAACTGGCTTCCGTAGCAGAGGCAGCTGAGCCGACCTTGGCTAGTGAGACTGGATGGATGGTGCTCTAATGGACATGTTTTCATTTTGGTTATGAACACATGAGCTTTATTTATTCTCAGGGAAGGATATACAGGTACTTTCCTTCCTATCGTCCACGTGGACTGAACGCCTAGCAGATCCCCTTCATAAAGGCCCACTCAAATGAAGGGAAGTACTCCAGACTCTTACCACACTGGGCATGCTCAGATATTTCATCCTTTGGGAAACATAATCATCACAAAAGACTAGCAATTGGCACAGTTGTCCCTAGTCACTATAGTAACAACTTATGTGTTCATAAAGGCACAAGGATCTGGTTTGGGGACTGCTGACCCTGTGTGTGCTTTTCTGGTTTTAACTAGTGTAAGTGAAAACAACTGAACTCTGCCATCTGGTATGTCTGAGGTTCCTCTCCTCAGAGTCATCAAATAGATAGACAGAAATATCACAGGCCATGTGGAACCCAGTGACTTCTCCCTTGGCCCCATTTTATTGAGCTTTGACTGCTTCCAAATTATAATCACCAGCTGGAACCAGCATTCACATCACTGGGGGAGATTCTTATTAAACCAACAGCAGTAATAGAATCTTGTTTTCATAAAATTTAAAACTTTATTGCTCACCAGGCAGGGTTAGTGCATACCTTTAATCCCAGCATTTGGGATGCAGAGTTTGGATGACCTCTGAGTTTGAGGCCAGCCTGACCTACAGATCCAGTTTTGATACAGCCAGTCTTAGGCAGTGAAAGAAACCATCGAAACCAGAAATCTGGTGAAGATGTAATGAAACAAGGGGGGCCATGTTCTAGCTCCAGAAAGCAGCAGAACTTAGAAACTTTGGTCATGTGACTCTAGCTTTATAGTTAAGGACAGAAGAAAGGGGTTATGGAAACTTCCTGCACTACTAAGGGCATGTGCTGAGGCCAGACATAGGTCAGTGTGTCCCTAAATGGAAGCCTCGAGATTTCATTGATTTCATGAATCAATGCAGCTGAAGCCTGGATTGACTTACAGACACCAAGATGTATTACGTGCCATGGTGTTGGGATTCCTAGTGAGAAGAGATGCAAACAGGGAGTGAAACCGGCCCGAGAGAACAAAATGCATTGCAGGAAGCAAAGCTGAAGGAATTGGGGCCCTTAAGAACATTGTGACATCAGACATTGAAATGCATAGTTGTGAGCTTCTCTGACTGTTTTTCATCTGGCTTTGGTCCAGTCCTTCACTATGCTCTTCTCTACATTTTAGAGCATTAATATATATTCTGTGCCAGTATATGTTGGAAGTATGTGCTCTTTTCCTTTGAGCTTTTCCTTTTTTTATTGATTTTTTTGAGCTCTACATTTTTCTCTGCTCTCCTCACTTTTCCTCCTCTCCCCTTCAACCCTCTCCCATGGTCCCCGTGCTCCCAATTTACTCAGAAGGTCTTGTCTTTTTCTATATCTCATGTAGATTAGGTCCATGTACGTCTCTCTTAGGGTCCTCATTGTTGTCTAGGTTCTCCAGGATTGTGAATAGTAGGCTGATTTCCTTTGCTTTATGTCTAAAAGCCACTTATGAGTGAGTACATATGATATTTGTCTTTCTGGGTCTGGGTTACCTCACTCAATATGATGTTTTTTAGATCCATCAATTTGTCTGCAAATTTCAATATGTCATTACATTTTTCTGCTGTTTGTGCTCCATTGTATAAATATACCACGTTTTCCTTACCCATTCTTTGGTCGAGGGGTATTTTAGGTTGTTTTCAGGTTCTGGATATGACAAACAATGCTGCTATGAACATTGTTGAGCACATGTCCTTGTGTTATGATTGAACATCCTTTGGGTATATATTCAAAAGTGGTATTGCTGAGTCTTGAGGAAGGTTGTTTCCTAATTTTCTGGGAAATCGCCATACTGATATCCAAAGGGGTTGTACCAATTTGCACTCCCACCAGCAATGTGCGGGTGTTCCTTTTACCCCACAGCCTCTCTAGAATAAGTTGTCATCAGTGTTTTTGATCTTGGCAATTCTTACAGGTGTAAGATGGAACCTCAGAGTTGTTTCGATTTGCATTACTCTAATGATTAAGGATGTTGGGTATTTCCTTAAGTGTTTTTCGGTCATTTTAGATTCCTCTGTTGAGAGTTCTCTGTTTAGGTCTGTACTCCATTTTTTTTTTATTGAATTGTTAGTTCTTTTGATTACCAATTTCTTGAGTTCTTTGTATATTTTGGAGATAATGATTTTGATTTTTACAGAGGGTTTGTGTGGTTAAAAGATTGCACAAATCTCAGAGGAGACTTTTAACTTTGGACGTTTAAACATTTTTGAAATTCTGATACATAGGAGGCCACTTGTTTGTACCGTCTGCCCAGAACCAAAATAACAACACAGAAACTATATTATTTAAATCACTGCTTGGCCCATTAGCTCTAGCTTCTTATTGGCTAACTCTTACATATTAATTTAACTCGTTTCTAGCAATCTGTGACTTACTGGCCAAAGTTCTGCGGGGCTACATGGCTTCTCCCTGACCCTGACCTTCTTTCTCCTATCATTCAGCTTCGTTTTCTGCACCTAGCTGTGTTCCTGTATAGCTCTGCTATAGGTCCAAAGCATTTAATTTATTAACTAATGATATTCACAGCCTACAGAGGGGAATCCCATATCACTGATATATGTTGGGCATTTTTGTAGTTGGATTAAATGAATTTTTGCATTTTGATATTGTTACAAGCTAATGGAGCCAGGGAGTAGACTGTGGTAGTTTGGATGTAATTGGCCCCCATAAACCAATGGGAAGTAGCATTATTAGGAAGTATTGCTTTGTTGGAGTAAGTTTGGCCTTATGGAGAAAGTGTGTTCCTGTGAGGGTGGGCTTTGAAGTTTCTTATATGCTCAAGCCACTACCTTTGTAAGAGTTGTCATGGTCATGATGTCTCTTCCTAGCAATAGAAACCCTAACTAAGAAAGGATAAATTTTGTGATAAACAGATACAAACAAAAGTAACTGAAAAGCATGAAAGTGTCCACATTGATTGCAAACATGAGTAACAAGTTTAGAATCTAAATTGGATCTGAAGATATGGCTCAGCAGTTGTCAGAACACACTTGTCTTGTAGTGTGTATGGGTTCAGTTCCTACCTATATCGGATGGTTTACATACCTGTAACCTCTGAACAATGGTATTCAGTGTTTTTCCCTGACCTCTGTGGGCGCCCTCACATACTCATGCGTGTGTGTAAACACACACACACACACACACACACACACACACACACACTCACAGTAAATCTTTTAATAAACTACAAATTTAAATTTATATATGTATAAAAATAAATGTTGGGAAACAAGGACTATTTTCTGTGGGGTTTGTGACCAATTTTCCAGGCCCCAGCTCTCTGAAACGTTAGCAGTGATCTAGTTCTTACTAGACGCTCATTCTGCTCTATAGATTTCTTACACATAATCCAATGTCTAAACTATGGCAAAGCATGATCATATGAAAGAGAAGTCACTCCCAGTTTATCAAGGAGAGAGTTTCACTTATCAAATTATATTGTTGTTTAGTGATAAAAATAACTCACAAATACAGTTAAAAGCCAGCCCACAAGGAAGCAGGATACACAAAGCTTTTTTTTTTTAAAAAAAAAAAAAGTTTGTAAAATATCTCTTCTAAATTATTCCAAAGCACATATGCATAATCTTCTTGCAAGAATGCAGGGCAAACAGTGCTGTGTTAACTCTAGGGATGGGACTGGAAGAGAGTGAGTGCACTTGGGAAAATGAGACAATGTGCAGTGTGTGGAAGCCACAGTTTAAAAGGCTTCTACCTTTGCTTCAACTGTGTTTAGAATATTCATCAATAAAGTCAGAGGAAAAAATTGCCGTGTCTACACTGCCAAATCAAAAAGAGGTCCACTGAAGGGGAAATAATTAATTGACTCTGCAATTCACTTTTTAGTAAAGAACCAACATTAGTCTGCATTATGGTGATGCTAGACCCAAATGAATTTCATTTTGTGGACAAGATTAGAAGAGAGTAATGTAATTTGAAAATATACATTACTTATGTGAACTTTTATAATAAAATGCTGTCAGTTCTTCAAGAAGATGAGATGTTTCTTTCCTTTTAGGTAATTAACTAGCAAAGTGTCTATAAGTCCCTTTTAGTCTTATTGTGTGTTGTCAAATCAAGGTAATTTAAATTCAACCACCATACCTGCCTCTCAGTTTAAAGTATGTGTTGACACAAATCATGATTTTCAAACCTTCAAAATAAAAAACAATAAATGCGCAACTTCAGGATAGTGGAGCCTAACATCACACTCACCAGTGACTATCCCTTTTTAAAAATTCAAATTACATTAAAATAGCAAAAGAAATAAAAGCCCAATTGGGTTATGTTTCCTTCCATAACATAAACAATTCATCTATTTAAATGCAGCACTTTTGCTATGGTTCTTGGCCCCACCATCAAACTCTGCACTAATGCTGTATTTCATACTGCAAATATTATACCAGTCAAACCAATATGGATATTCCTCTTCCTTCGGATGACTACCCATTAATCTTTGAATGCAGAAGTGCTTTGACGTAAATATAATAAAACTTCTCTTCATTTTTCTTGTAACCCTTCATAATAAAATGAATGTCTCTTGCTAGGTCCAATTCCAATTTAATATCAAAGTAGAATGATGTCCCTCTTAACAATGCTACCCTGAATTCTATGAGCCAACTAATTTCCTAAGTTATTTCAAAGTTAAATAATTTTCTCTTCAAGCTATCAGTTAATGTGATGTATATTTGAGTCACTTCAAATGGTTTTGTAGGACTTTAGATTAGTGAGGTCCATGTAGGAAGAAAATGAGATTACACAGCAAACTAGAATGCTTTGCAGTTTGCTAGGACATTGCTAGACATTCTAAAATAATGTTCTTAGTTTGGCTTACTTCAGAATCTCTTTATTTTCTCAGTACACTTTCATGGTATACAACAATTATTCCTCTTATTAAACACGTATGTATATTTATTTCTTAAGAAAAGACTTCATGTTGTCCAAGCTGGCATCAAACAAACTATGTTTTGAGGCTAACCTTGATATCATTCTCCGACCTCCACTGGAATTACAGTGCCAGTAATAAAAGTGCAAGTCACTATTCCTAATGAAATTTTATTTTCCTCATATAAATGCATTTAACAGCCATAACAAATATCCTATTAATTCCAGTGTATTTGTATAGATATATTATACTTCTATATTTGAAAGTTGCCTTAAGAATCTATTTAGTTTATCATTTGGTAATAACAAAGGGGCTATACTAAGAATTGATTCATATCTATTATGTTTCAATTTCATCATTGTGTGAGCATCACAGACCTTCCTGACATGACTCTGGTACAGTGTACTACACACCTATGCTCCGTGGTACAGCCTGTGGCTCCTAGGGCAGTAAGGGATACTGTACTCTGTTATTCAATGGCACCCAAGAGAAATTGTTGAAGTCAAAAGACACAGTAGAGACAAATGTGATGCCTGAGGCCACTGACATCATGATATGGAGTGCCATCTTAGAACTGTTTGTAAATAAGCAGAAATAGCACACTCCAACAAGGATGAATGTGATGGATGATACATCAGCTCACAGCAGAAGCTTACTGATAACACGTATGGGCCCTGGTTGGTGAGTGCACCTGCTGAAGGTCCCTCCCACCTGGTGTGGAAACGAAGGATGTTGTCTCTTCTGATTGTCAGCAGGTCACTTTCTTGAACATAAAATTTTATTTTCCACCCAAAATTCAGGAAACTGGGTATTGCACAGATACTAGGAGAGTGTTTCCAAAAGGGGATCTAAAATTCCAAGGGGCTGCACGTCAACAAAGCCCTTTCTGTGGTGTAGAGGCAGATGCAGGAAGCTGGGGTCTCTCAAGCCATGCTTGGAAGAGGATTACGTCATCTGACATCTGCCCATCAGTGTTTGCTTAAGCTGGGGAATATCAGTTTGCCTGCAGATGGCTTTGTGTGAAGTAGTTGATGAAGACAGAAGACGTAGGACACCTGTGTTGATGAAGACAGAAGACATAGGACACCTGTGTTGATGAAGACAGAAGACATAGGA
>NC_022022.1:44474861-44492047 GCF_000317375.1 Microtus ochrogaster | reverse complement strand
TGAAGACAGAAGACATAGGACACCTGTGTTGATGAAGACAGAAGACATAGGACACATGTGTTGCATGTGTTATAATCGCTGGTGACTTTGGATTCATTCTTTGTATTGAGATCAGGAACTTCCTGCCAAGGATTCCAGGTAGAAAATTCAGAGCTTAAGGCTTCTGCACTCACCTGAAGACTTGACATCTTGAACAGCATCACCGTTGTATTTTTAAAATGTATTTTCTTTTTTATGAGACGTTCCCATGTGGTTCTTTTACACCATTTTCAGGTCTCCCATCTCTCCCTCTAACTTTTTCTGTTTCCCAGCATTCCTACTCAAATTCAGCACCTCCTTTTAAATTGTTAGATAAGCTCCCATGTATTCATTTATTTATGAGTAATATCTAAGACAACATAAATACTTTATAAATGCAGTATTATAGAATTAACGCTAGGGGAAATGTGCATGTTCAGCTCGGATTTGTGTGTGCGTGCGTGCGTGTGTGTGTGTGTGTGTTTGTGTATACAGTATTGCTCATATGTGTATGTGTTTTTTTTAATTTATTTATTTATTGATGATTTCTGCCTCCTCCCCGCCACCGCCTCCCATTTCCCTCCCCCTGCTCCGATCAAGTCCCTCTCCCTCATCAGCTTGAAGAGCCATCAGGGTTCCCTGACCTGTGGGAAGTCCAAGGACCACCCACCTCCATCCAGGTTTAGTAAGTTTCATCCAAACTGCCCAGGCCCTCCCAAAGATAGCACGTGTAGTAGGATCAAAAACCCATTGCCATTGTTCTTGAGTTCTCAGTAGTCCTCATTGTCCGCTATGTTCAGCAAGTCCGGTTTTATCCCATGCTTTTTCAGACTCCGGCCAGCTGGCCTTGGTGAATTCCCGAAAGAACATCCCCATTGTCTCAGAGTGTGGGTACCCCTCGCGGTCCTGAGTTCCTTGCTCGTGCTCCCCCTCCTTCTGCTCCTGATTTGGACCTTGAGATCTCTGTCCGGTGCTCCAATTTGGGTTTTTGGTTTTCAATTTTCATTACTCTTTGATAAACATCTAGAAGTGGGGTTCTAAGGTGAATTATATTTACCTGCATGAGCTTTGGTTAAAGTGTGTTTGGAAGAGGTCTTACCTGGATAAGTCTGCCTTGTATCAGTCTACAGTCTCAACACAGGACTCTGTGAGGCTGGGAAAGGGAGTTACTTTTATATGCATTTTAAAGATGCTGCATCAGTTGTGAGTCTCATTTACATATCATTTTATGGAGGTTCATATTCAACTCTTATTGTCATGTAAGCTTTGTTTGACTTTTACATTGATTCGTAACATTATGTATGTCTCTGTCAGAGTATTGCTGAACATTTCTTCCCACTCTTTATTTTTAATTATTATTTATTTTAAAAATGCATATTAAATTTAACTTCATTCTGTTTGCTCTCTAAGAAAAATGTTTCTATAAAATTTATTATAGAGACTTTACAATTATGATTCTTCTCATATTGATTATCTGATGCACGTTCAGTTTTCTGTTTTTGTGTGATCAACTGGCCATCCTCTGTTACAGCTTTCACACAGAAACACAGCATACTCACACAGGAGTATGTTCTTCTAGTTTCATACAGTCACTCTGACAAACAAAGTGACCAAAATCAACCTGGGGAGGAAATGATTTATTTGGTGACAGCCTGTGATTGAGGGACGTCAGAAAGGGAAGGTGAACATGAAGTTGAAACAGTCACCATGCCGGAACTCTGCTTGCTTGAACAGCTTTGTGCTTAGCTAGATTTCTTCTGCAGCTCAGGCTCACTTGCCAGTGGATGGTTGTAGACCGCCTTGGTGGGTCACTCAGTCTAGGGGTTGTAACCCACCTGGCAGGTCAGTAACTCCAGGGTCCCCAGAGAGGCGCTTTCTGAAAGACATGGGCGGGAAAGAGGAAGGAGGCCAAGCAGGGTTCTTGTCAAAGCTTCTGTTTATTAGCGTCATGGTTACAGCTTATATAGCCCCTGGATGAGAAATTTGGGGGGCAGGGGCATGACCAGAACGGGAAGGGATCTTGCAGCATGGTCCAAGCCGGTCACGAGGTAGTCGGCCAGGAGGTTACGATGGGTCAGGTCATGATTCCTCGGTCAGGAAGTCACAAGTTGACATTCCTAGTTCTCTAGATAATTGGAGTGTGGGGCGGGCTCCACTAACAGATAGCTCTCCATTAACAGATAATTGGGTGTGGGATAGGCTCTGCCAATTTGGGGGGGAAATGGCTCCTGACAGATGGTGCCACCTCCAGGGAACTACTAAAACAAAGACTACTTCTGACAGTCGTGTCCACAGGGAAATCCAATCTGGGCAATCCCCCAATTTAGACTTTTGTTCTCAGGTGAGTCTAGGCTGTGCCAAGTTGGTCATGAAGCTATCTAAGATATATGTAAATATGGATAATGCCATGATCTTCTACCAAGAGGTTGCAAAACTATTACTGATTCAGTAGGGATTTCAAGGCAGAGCAGAGCCACGTTCCTGCTGTGTCTTAAAATACCTTTTGAGATAGGGCAAGGTAGGGAATTTGTGGGCTAGGGAGAGAAACAAGAGTAAATGTTCTTGCTCATGAGTGACAAGACTCTAGAAACTCTCTTTACCATGGCCATGTCACCAGAGTGATGTAACGGCGTAAACGAATGCAGACAGATTGTAAATATATATATATATATATATATATATATATATATATATATATATAGCTTTAATAGACTTACAGAACCACCGTTCCCGAGGAGACCAGGAAAGCAGAAGCAGCGGCTGGGAGCACATTCGCCACATATATATGCAAACATTAGCCCGAGGCGAACACGCCCCCTAAGGGGCGGGACTTATCCCTACAGAGTGAAGCCAGGAGTAAAGCCAAGTTCTTGGTTGTCAAACATCAAAAGCTGGAGTCACACCTGTTACATGAGACATCATTTTTTTGAAGGGGCTAAAGTTCCCTTCTGTATTACCACGGTATTTGCATGCACACCAATGAATGTATTTGTACACATTGTACCTGGCTCCTTTTCATCCTTCGATGCATGTTTTTCCTGGAAACGAAACCTTGGAAGAATGGCTTCATGGTGAGTCTCTAAATTAGACAAACCCTCTATGTTCCCTTTCTAAGAAAATTTGATTGTGTTATGTACATTGATTTTCCACAAGAATTTCAAAATCAATTTGTTAATTTTTACAGAAAAAGATATTTATTTGATTGATACTAAATTAAATTTATAGGTTAATTTGGGTAAAATAGCTTCCTCAAAAGTGAAATTGCCCGTCTTTAATCATATTATGACTCAACATTCTTTTATGTATTCTTAGATTGTTGATTTTAAGACTTCTTTTTTATTGAATCTGACAATTAGCAGCATGCCTTCACTCCTAAGCACTCCTCTGGCTGAATACCACGTATCCTAATGAATGCTTTCATTATCATTGGTATAAATCGTATGCTCACCAGTTACTCACACCTGCACAGACATGCAGTGTATGATTCTCACCATGCTGAAGTATGTTCAACAGAAGGCACTTCTACAGTTACCTATGGCTCATTTTCCATCTAACCATGCTGTGTTATCTTCAGACTTTATAACTTTTGAAGCTCATTTGATGGCCTGGAGTAGGATTTCCAAGCAGAGGTTCCATGTACATATTCTTATAATTACACAGTTAGACATGGGATTCTCCTCTTCTCTGTCACGTCATATTTAATACCAGAACATCTCAAATATTCCAAATATTTACTACTGTTTTTCTTTATGATTGTATGTATATGCAATAAAAGGGTTACACCCTGGTACGATGTGCAATTATGAGTGTCAGCATGACTTTATGTTCCGTACTTCTTAAATTTCAATCATATTTTCCATATTTAAGATTGTTGAATTTTCATCATACATCCAATAGTCATTCTCAGATGATATTAACTATTTTGTTAATCCTTTCTTCAGAGCTACATAAATAACTCTCTCTCTCTCTCTCTCTCTCTCTCTCTCTCTCTCTCGTGTTTTGCATATGTACATACATGTATGGTATGTAAGGATGTGCTTGCCTATAAGTGCAGGTGAGATGCCAGAGAGAATCTCCCGGTGTCTTGCTTGGTTGTTCTCCATCTTCTGTTTTTGGGGTGGGACACCCAAATCTGCCAACTGCCACATTGCTTCAGTTAAGGTGAGCTCCAGGGAGCCCGGGGATTAACCTGTACATCAACCCCACAACCATATACCCCAGTGCAGGTAGCTACCACCATACACATCTTGTACATGGATTGTGAGGAAAAGAACTCAGACCCTCATTTCTGAGGAGAAAATATTTATCTACTGTGGAAGCCCCAGCCTCAAGGTGTTACCATGGAAACCAGAGTAGTCACTTGAACACTTTGCTCCTCAACATCTGCATCTAAGTCTTTTCTTCATTTACTCATATTCTACTTTACCATGCTTAGCTCTTCTTCTTTCTGTCTTACTTTTTCTACATTTACTTTTTCATCTATGTCTTTTTCTTCTTGTATTCTGCCCTGACTTGTGGTACTTATGTTCTCTGTGATGCTCTTCCTTTGAGTGTAACGAGCTATCCATAGCTGTCTCTGCTGTCCATTTTTCTGTCTTTTCTTTTTCTTTCTTTCTTTTTTTTTATGGGGGAGTTTGAGACAGGGTTTCTCTGCAGCTTTGGAGCCTGTCCTGGAACTAGCTCTTGTAGACTAGGCTGGCCTCGAACTCACAGAGATCCACCTGCCTCTGCCTCCTGAATGCTGGGATTAAAGGCGTGTGCCACTGCTGCCAGGCTCTGCTGTCTTTTTTTTTTAAAAAAATGCTGCTCTTGCAATTGCAACTCACGTTTTAAATTGCTATGATGTGCTTGAAATGATGCCTGAGTCTGGTTTTCGTTTAAATAGTCACTTCTTGTATTTGCTTAAGCTTTCTGGATCTGGTGTTGGTTTACAGTGTTGAAGTAGTCATTAAGCTCTTAGAAATGGTTTGGATTTCTCAGTGCAGGACTTACTTCTCACAGAGAAGATGGAAGCATGGGATTTAAGGTAGAAACCCAGTATGCTAACTGTCGGGGTCCAGTGCTAGCCCTGACCATAAATTATTTCTCTGAACAAGACCGCAATGTAAACTATCTCTCTCAACAGACGTGGAGGTGCAGGAATAAATATACAGCTCCACATGGCTTTATCAGGAGGGAGATTCTCCATGATCCCTCATGAAAGCCTGAGTTCACATGCTGAAGACTTTCTCTCGTTTATTTTCCAAACAGTCTTTATACCAAAACTTAAACTGAGGGGTAAATACATTAGCATTCTGTCTCCTAGCTAACCAGGTGAATGGCTTTTAGTCATGTCCACAACTACCTGTGCTTGCTGTGATGTCTTCCCGGTCTGTATGCTAGCTGTCAGGTAGGCGGAATTAACATTTCTTTTCAGACATCCTCCAACTTACTAAGAAAGGAGAAAAACAACATCCTGACCTTTTGTTAGGTCAACAAAAGCCTGTCTGGAAGGTTAAGTGACCATCTCAGGTGTGGCCTATGGCTTTAGAGCCTGGCTGCCATACCATATAGAATTATGGGCCTACAGCTAAATGTTTGTAATTGAGTAGGGCTAACTCCACATGGATGACTCCAGGAATTTGCTCCCCTTTGGTGTTAGGACCTTGGCATATTTTACTGCTATGTGAAGGATGGGCCATTCTTATGCATATTTAGGGGCTCATTTTGTGGTTCTTAACTCCCAGACTTTGCTCTGTGTTTCTAAATTAGTCTCAGGTCTTCAAGATTCAAATAAAAGCTTGCTGCTGAGTACTAATATGTAGTTTTTAAATATACCAGGGAAAGATTCATTCTTATGAGTCCCTCCCATTTTTGTCTCCTACTAACAGCCCCAGATTGCTTCTCCTACAAAATCTTCAACATGATGTTTTTAGTAGTTTGTTTATAAATTTATTGTCTGTCAGTAGGAACATTTGTTGGACACAACCTACTTTATCATTACTGGATGAAACAACCCTGTGCTTAAGTCCATATTTGAATATCTTAACTACTATTTTCTCTTCTGGGAAGCTATAAAGGTTCATTATAAAATGCTATAAAATACATAATGATAAAGCAAAACGCAAACTATTTCTAGTTTCACTAATTAGAAGTAGTTTGCATGTGTACATTTTATCCATTTGTTTGCACATAAACATATGTGTTTATGAATGAATTTCAAATAATTATAGGCATGTTCTTAAATTAAAATTTTACATTAACATATGCATGTTTTCTTCTAATATATTACTTTTTATATTCATGAAGACTATATTTGAGCATAGTGCTAATAATATCACGTAATTCCATGTAATTAACTATGACACATATATTGGTAAGTGTTAATAATAAATTTACAATTTAGAAATAGTTTCTCTTGGGAGAACACTGTTAAATGTCTCTGTCCTCATTTTCTTTTCATTTTCACTTTTCATCTTTCTTCTGTCTCTGGAGTGTACTGTGATCACATTCTCCCTGTATCATTGCCTGTCTCTTCCCACCCCTGAGCCCCTGGCTGATGGAGGAAAGGGTTGTAGTCCATAGTGTAGCGGTCACTGGAAATTTGTCTTTGCTCAAATAAAGAATTGCCACCCATGCTGATGCAAGCAGCTAATTAAAATCAGTGGTCCACATGTGAGCAGACAGACAGACAGACATGAAAACAAAGGGGGGGGTGTCTTATTGCAAGTTACTTTGTGAGAACTTGTATTCCTCGCTGTGCCTGGATGCTGGCATCTCTCCCATTATGACCTCATGGGAATTACTACAACACCGAGACCCAGTTTAAAAACAAACAAACAAACAAACAAACAAACAAACAAACAAAAAGAACCAAAAAAAAAGAAAAGAGAAAAAAAAGAAAATGTGTGGTGCTCTGTGAACTCTGATGGCAAGGCCACTTGGGACTCCTTCAGTCCAGCTTGATGGATGCTTCTTCTGTGGGATCATCAATGTGACTCACTGGCAGAGGAACAAAATCACCATTAACTTGTAAGAGCCTGTTCCTAACTATCTTCCCTGGCTCCTCTTGACTGTAAGATGAACCATCAGTCTCTTCCTGCATGCGGCTTGCTCTTGTGTGCTACCAATGCCTCAGTTTCTAGTGTTGCAACACAGGCATCACTCTGAGACACTAGTTCCTAGAATATCTCTCTGCCATCTCTGTGACATCACTCTCAGAGATACTAGTTCCTAGAATATCTCTCTGCCATCTCCATGACATCACTTGGTTATAGAATTTCAGACAGCTGGATGAAATGTTTATTTCACCACTGAGTATTGTTCTCTCCCCTTCTTTCCCGTCCTCCCTGCCCTCAACCTCTCCCTCCTCTATCTTGCCACCCTCCTTTCTCACTCTTTCCCTTCTTCCTCATCTTTCTGTTGGTTCTGGGATATGAACCAGGTCACACACATGCCACTCAGCCGCTGTGCACTACGCTATACCTATAGGACTGCATCTCAGATTTTTTTCAGTGAGAATTTGGCAAAACTTCTACGTTCCCTACTCAGAAGTGTTTGTCTCATTGATGATTATTACACATATTCTTTCAGGTCTATGAATAAATGAGTCTGCTTTCATAGCAATGATATAACATGAGTTATTTTACATGAGACAATCTGAAGTTTGTAAAGCATGAGAAAGTTGTCCCAAGGATGTAACAAGCAAAACAGCTCATGTGACCAGGAGTCTTGTCTGATCTTTCACTGAGGGGCAGCATGGATTCTCCCATGTGAAGAATTCCCACAAAGGACTGGGAAAGTCCAGAGGAGGCTGTATCTGCCTTTGACTCAGGAGAAGAGGAGAGAGAGGAGGAGACAGAAACTGGATAAGGGAGAGGAGCATTGGTGAACAGACAGGATCTGTGTCTCCTTTGAACTCTTCATCTTGGAATCTCCTCCATTTTCCTGACTCTGTACATGCCATGGTGAGTGTGCAAAAGCCAAAGGACAGTGTCCAGAGGTCCGGAGTCCCCTTCCACCGTGTGCATCTTAGAGGCATCAAATTCAGATGATCAGGTTTGGATGCAAGTGCCTTTCAACCCCTGCCATCCGGTCTGTCCCATCTTACCAATTTTTAGTAAATTATTATTGAATAAAAGAGAGTTGGAGGATACTAAACCACTTCTCATTTTTTTACTCAGAGTTATTCTTTTCATAAACACTATAACCAGTTTCTTCATGTCCTAAAGGTATTTCCATGTAATATTAATACGTATTCTTTTTATGTGAACTCATTTTGACAGCAATAGTGCAAGCATATGACTCCTTCTATACTTACTAAAAGTAATTTAGAGAAAGATTCAGGCAGCATAATTTGTTAGGAAGTACAAAGACATCTGTACAGTGCGTCCAGTTTAAACTCGACTTAAGGTTTTAAAGTGATTTACCAAAGGGAGGAAACAACAGTTCCTCACTGACATATCTTGAAATTCAAAATACACGCTGGGTGTGAATAGATACTCCACACTCCTTCCAGAAAGACTCTCTCTGCAAACGGAAATGCACATGGGGAGGGATTTTCATTTGATTGAGAACAGAAAATTTTGAGAGCTGAAATGTACTAAGTTGTTCTTGGATGGGAAGAAGTGTTCTTAACCTTCTCCAACACACAATCTCTGTCAGACACACATACACACTCACATACACTCATTCACACAGTCACACACACACTCACGCATTCACACAAGCACTCCCAAGCACACATACTCTCTCTCACAATACTCTGTCTTTCTGTCTCTGTACATGAACTCTCTGTCACGCACACATACTCACACATGCACATATTCTTACATATACACATGCAAACTCACACAAACACATACACAATATCTCTTTCCCAAACACATTCTTACACATGTACTCACATGCACGCTCACATGCAGATACACACACATACACCCACATGTTCTCTCTCTCTCTCTCTCTCTCTCTCTCTCACACACACACACACACACACACACACACACACACACACGTCTCTTCTGTCCTTCAGGAACTGGACATTCTTTAGTGAAATGCCATCAGTTTCTACTGGATGGTCCTTGGGAGGGTGATTGATGTGGCCTGAGAGGGAATGATGGACCAACACATTTAACAAAGTGACTAAGCAATCAGTAGCACCTGTGACAAGAATGTTGAGGAGGGAGCTGCTTGTTTGTCTCAGCCACCTAGCTAGCTTAGACCCGAAATAATCACACAGAAACTGTATTAATTAAATCACTGCTTGGCCCATTAGCTCTAGCTTTTTTTGGCTACTCTTACATATTAATTTAACCCATTTCTATGAATCTGTGTATCACCGTGTGGCCATGGCTTACCAGCAAAGTTTCCGCATGTCTTACTCTGGTGGCGATTCCGTGGCTTCTCTCTCATTCCATCCTTCTCCCTCCCAGTGTTCAGTTCCGTTCTCCCCCCCACTCCCTCCTCCCACCTAAGTTCTGCCCTATCAACAGGCCAAGGCAGTTCCTTTATTCAGTAAGCAATAAAAACAACACACACACACACACACACACACACACACACACACACACACACACACACAGAAGGACCTCCCACATCACAAGAACACAGAAACAACAATAAAACTGGGACAAAATGAAATGCTATCTTGTTGACACATGAGCACACTTAGGTTGACATGAGTGATTTAGATATTTAAGAAAAAAATTACATATACCCAGCTTTCTCCTCTGTCTTGGGATAGCTGAACAGCACTTGAGAAGGAAGAAGGGATAAATTTTATGAAATGTGTAAATCTATTTATTTATTTTTGCAAGTTCCTATAGAACTGATATTATAAATATGGATTTTAAAAGACTGATTCATATGTTATTTTTTCATGACTGTAGCAGCGAATATAGAAAAACCTCACCATTTTAAAAAAAACAGTGGGACCGTTTTTTAGCCTGGGAATCAGAAAAACCTTGTATGTTGTAGGAAACATTTTGGAAACTGACTTTCTTGTCAAAATTTTCTTCTGTTCCTGAATTTATTTTAGTAACACCATGCATATTATTTATTAGACATCTTAAAATATTTTAGCATTCTAAATCATTCAGGTGATCTCAATTTAAGGACAAGCTTCCATTCATAAATGTCTTTTACTTCTCTTGTAAAAACAAATGCACAAACCAAAAACATGCTCCTGTAGGTTAATATGTGAGTTAAACCATATTGGATTATGGCTCCAATGTCACTCAGCATGTGCAGACTGTGGGATTGTTACCAAGCACTACAAAAATAGTATTAGATTAAATAATTGACATGAATTTCTGTTTTATACCATGGTTCTAAAAGACTGAGTCCCTGAGGGCTGCTCCACAGTTATTCTCTAGTCTTCAGTACCCAGCTTTAATTTCCAGGATCCTCTTATGTCTCAGATGGCAGTAGCATCAGGTTACCACATGTCCGTTTCAAAAGAGGACAAAGGAAGATTCACCTTACCTGGTCTTCAATCATCTTCTGAGGAAATTCAACAGAACAACGGTGATTTTCTAGTCTTGTTGGCCACATCTGACTAACTGTAGGTGCTAAGAATTTTGTCAACCTATGTTGTCAGTATTTTTATAAAAAGCATGGCAAGTTGTATAAAAGAACTTTGAAAAAATAATCACACTGCCCATGTGCTAACAATCCCTGCATCCTCTCTTTATTCCTCCCCTCAAATAATTTGTCTGTTGGGTATTCACATTTGTTCAATAAAGACACATGAGGCCCATGTACTGGATATGTTAAGTAGCACATGGAAATAGCAACGTGGTGGTTTCCATTTTACTTTCAAATGATCTGTAGATTTGAAATTCAGCTGATGTGCCCTGCTTTTAGTTTTTATCAAATGTACTATAGGGACATTTGAAGGTGATAAGTTTGATAAACACCTCACAAACTGGGGCAAAACAGGATCATATTGCAGACTAAGTGACAAAGAAGTTAATCTATTAAGGGTTGATTGAAGGACCTCTAAGCAGTGGAAAGTTCTGTAGATGTCAGGCTGTGTGCACACACTGAACATTCATAACTGTGGTTAGCGTCAGTGGAGAGGCTTTGGAGAGCTGATGCCTTGGAACGATGCCAACAACAAAGAGCTCCAGAGAAAGGCCTTTTGGCCTATGAAACAATTTTGTAATTTTAGCAAAATATCACTTCATGAAAGGTTTTAAGAATCATTTTTCCCATCAAAGACTATTAGAAGAGTGTGAACAACAGTAATGTAAGCATAATATCTAAAATTACTAAAAAGTGTATAATTAAAAATTAATACGATTTTTTTCCAGGAAAGAAGAATCCATGGCTGCAGATAAGACTAAGTAAACCTGAATTTCATAAAGGGATGAGACCCCCCCTAAGCAGAAATGTGGTTTATAAAGCCGATAATTCCCTATGTTTTGTTCTTTCATATCAACATTTTCCATCTTTTTACTCAGAGCCTTGAGAGTGCAGTTGGGAAAATAGATTTGTAGGGCTCAGCATTTAAATTGATGACTTAATACGAGTGGGTATCAATTTGAACTATTTACCAACTAAAAGCTGTTCGTTTCAATGTGAGCAAAGACAGAGCAGGTATTAGAAGCCATTTGGATTATCTTGTAACTGTCTAATGCTAGAGAGGAGATTAGGATAATAAAGACCTCAACATTCAGCATGGATTAGATCGTCCTAGGATAAGTACTTGTCAGCATCTGCCAGAAGGAAATCACCTCATGAAGGGTTCTGAGTCCTACTGGGAAGCTTAATAATTTAACTGATGGCATTTGATCTTTAATTTTAATATTTTAATAAGATATTAGGATTTGCATATGTATTCTCAGCAATGACTCTGTATATCTGTTTGTAATGACCTGTTACGCTACACATTTCATAATTGTTTAATTTTTCAGATCTAAAGTAGCACGGTGATATTGCTTGTCTTTGATGCTAACCTAAACATGTAAATATATATTGTAGACAAACAAAACAAACACAGAAAACTCCAATATTCTTTCCTGTCAGTCCAGAATTTTCATTTGTCTTACAAAACAGTGAGGTGGCAGCTTCATTACTGAATCCTTGTCTCCTGACAGCATCTCCTACGACTGGATCACTTGTGCATGGCCATGCTACATAGGTCAGAGCCTAATTTATTTCTGAAAGACCAGGCACGTGACTCCATTCTACTTAAAATAGAGGAAAGGACCTTGTCTCTCAGTACCACGTCCCCTTACCTCTGAGGATCTCAGTTATTTTCTGGTAAATGTGGAGACATGGAAAGATACTTAGTGTTGAAATTGAATAAATAAAAGACGAGAGGCTTCATGAGCGATTGAGAAAACGATAAACAAATGCCTTCATGGCGTGCACTCTGGACAGTAGGGACACGGTGTGACAAGATTCCAAATGCTCTTACACAGTGTCACACACCTGCTTCTTCTGTGGTCAGTCATCCATTTGCATGTGCAGAAACGGTTCTGGAAAAACAAGCAAAGGACCCTCACTGCTTTATTCTGCTTCTCTTCTTTGCTCAAAAAGGCACAAATCGTGGGTCTTTATTTTTATCCTGTGGGTCTGTAATTTTGAGCAGAAGATTTAAAATGTATTGTATATTGAAAACCAAGTACAGTACTTTTCAATTTGGCTTTTTCATACATTTTTAAATATCAAAATGATTAGGTCAGGCTTAAGACCAATTCTCTGAGAAAGTCCATGATTAAAACACTCAGCCTGTGGCTGTCTGTGAGATAATGAAGCAGTCAACACACCTTTAGAATTTTATGAAGAAGGAGGGAAGAGGTGACCGATCTCTACCTTCTCTGTTGCCTAACTGATGCGTGTGTGGAGTTTGGGTAATATAATACATATTCATGCTGACAGCTAATTTTCAGGCTAATGCAATTCAAAACAGAAAAGATAATGAACCCTAAAAAAACCCCAGAGTTAGTAAATGGAAATGCTGACAGACTCTTAATTCTAATAGCTGTGCTATTGGGCACCACAAAAATAACAAAGCTAATTTTAATGAAGATTTGAAAGTAGATGAGGCATTTATCTTTGGTAATTATGGTGCTTCTGAAGGACCAATATCTAAATGGAATTTAAACCATTTAAATGACCCAAGGGAAGGGACAATTGTAGAAATAATTTCTGCTCTGTGTGATTTCATATAAATACAAGAACACGGTAAGTTTTTCATCCCCATATGAGAAACACGTGCATTCCAAGTGTAGGCATGCCGTTCTTTTATCATTTTATCTTCAATTCTAGTTGAATCATTCTTAGATGGTAATGCCTGAATCTGATTCTATTGCTGTAACAAAATTCCTGTGACTCTACATTCCCTTTACCTCAAAGTTCCAGAGATTGAAAAGCCTGGCACAAACAATTGCTGGGCTCTGGCTTCAAAGAAATTGATTGTCCAATGGTAGAGACACACAGGAAGACAGACTAATTGATTCCATAGAGAAGAACTAATCCACTGTTTGTGTAGGTTCCCATATCTTAACAATCTTCTGATACACACCAACACTGAAAGCCTTGGAGCACCTTGACAGTGACCTAGTGGTGACCATGATTCTAAAACATGAGACTTTGAAACACGTTTAAACCACATTTAACATATACTATAGGTTTTGGGGATTTTGGGGGCTTAAACAAGCTAGTATGTTTTATGTGCCTTATTTATACCAACTTATCATCCCATTATATTTTGTTAAATGCATGTTTAGTGTCTTAGTGACACTATGTCAGACTTAACTTTCCTACTTGGAGCATCAGGTACACTGACTAGTGTTACATATTCCATATGTCTTGAGGTCTCTCCACCTGTCCATGTGTTAGTCTATCTGTCCATTTATCATCTATTTGCATTATCATCATCATCATCTATCATTCATCCATCATCTAGAATCTATTTTATGTGTATCTACCTATAGTCTATCAATCATCTTGCTATATATCTATCACTCATCTATCATCCATCCTTCCACCTGTCCTTATCTGTATATTTCACCTACCTTGGATATTACTGATATCTCTGAGTACATCTACAAGATGTATAAGAGAAATTAGCTAAGGAATGGTGAACATACTGAGTCTTGGTTGTATCATTTCACAGACACTCATAGAATAAAGAAAAAAGAGGAAACTTTTAGAGCACAGATATTGTTTCTGTATGCTTCACTCCCTTTGTTTTTTGGTTTTCTAAAATGTGAGGAGCAACTTCAAACTCCTATCACTATTCTTTCCCAACCAGATGTAACTGAAACAGCACACAAAAGCAATCCATTCCCTAAGGTACTCCTGATGAGTACTTTTTTGTCATGTCAGTAATAAAAGAACAAGCACGTGTGCAAAATGAATTTCACGTGAAGAAATAGAATTGGTCTTTCTGTGTGTGTGGGGGGGGGGGGAGGGTGTTGATGAGAAAATGTTTTAAGAAGATTCGCTGGAGAGCCAGACTGACAACAGCTAGACCTAGACCTAAGATATTTAATCTTAATCTTAAATTTCATTGAGCTGACATGCACTTGTGAAGTTAGTGAAATAATCATCTGGATGTATGGAGACATAGTAAAACGGAAGAATAGGAAAGATAAACTAAAAGGGAAGGCAGCAAACAGAAGCAGTCATTAACTCTGGTTCGTAATAAATGCTGTAATATGCTATCTTCTCCACCATACTGAACTTCACACACTGAAGGTAGGAGATGGATTAAATATTTTTGTCCTTCAATTGTTTTCTGAGATTTTATCACATGGGTAAAACTTCTGCTAGCACAGATGGTTTTATTTTTATCTTCTTAATAAGATTTTCCCTGATAAAAATGTAGACATTCCTCTTTCCTGTTAATGAGACAATGAGATGAACTACAGACTCATCTAACTGACTCTTTTCTACCCTACTTTTGCAAGTTAGAGTCCCAGATAACTGCAGCTTTAGAAAGAGCATCATCTAGTGTAGTGGGATTTTCTTTTACTCTTGCCCCACACTGGAAAACCAAAATGTTGTTGGTTATTTTTTTACTCTCTTGACTCTTTTACTCTTTTGGGTGCCCACTACTCAGCTCCCAAATAAATCATACATGGAAGCTTATTCTTTCTTACAAATACATGACCTTTGCTTGGTTTGTTTCTATTTATTTAGCTTTTCTTAAATTGCCCTGTCTATCTTTTACCACTGGTATTTTTCCTTTTCTTAGTTCTGTGCATCTTACTTCTATTCTTACTCCATAACTGGCTGTGTGGCTGCATGGCTGGACCCTAGTGTCCTCCTCTCCTTGTTCTCTCTTGCTCTGTCTTCTTTTCTCCTCTTTATTCCCTCTGCCTGACAGCTCTGACTTCACTATTGGCCATTTAACTCTTCAATAGATCATCAGGTGTTTTAGGCAGACAAAGTAACACAGCTTCATAGAGTTAAACAAATGCCACATGAAAGAATGCAACACATCGTTGCATCATTAAACAAATATTCCACAGTATAAACAAATGTAACACTTCTTAAAATATTATTCAACAACAATCTAGAAGACTACAAATTATTTCTTAAGAGATTTTTCCTTTGTAACTTGTGAAGAATGTGTCCATATTATACAACCAAGCTTTTGGAGTTGACTCACATATGTGCAAAAAGAAAAAAGAAATAATATTCTAAAGTTTTAGGGGCCAAGGAAAAGAAAGGGAAATTGGGACTTGTCCAGTCTTTGAAATGTAAAGATTCTGTCTCCGAAGTGTTTCTGATTTACACTAAAATTTAGAAATGAGTGGACAGAGTACACACAACGTGTATTTGTTTTGTTATTGGCATCTTTTTACCAGTATGGGGCATCTGTGATGAAAATGAACTGAGCGCACTCTACACGCAATTGGGAACTCTGGATTTTTGCTTGCCTGAATGGTCTTTTGTTTTAGAACCCAGCTGGAGGACAGAACGCTGCATTTAATTGCCAGGCCTTTGTATCTTCTTCCACACTCTAGTGGCTCTTGTGCACTTTTGTTTTTGATAAATTTGACCTTTTGAGTATGGCACTTAAATATCAGATGTACTGATCTACCAAATGTGTTGTTATCAGTTTTGTGTTAAGAGTCTTTTGAGCATCATCTTAGAGATGCAAAGGATGATTTAACCATTTCAGAGCCAACGTACTTACATATCGAGGTAAACTTGTGTGTGTGTGTATGTGTGTGACTGTGTGTCTGTGTGCCTGTGTGTATGTGTCTCTATGTATGATAAACTTGGTAAACTGTTGTTTGTATTATGCTTCATGTTTCTTACTTTAAAATGTGGCTATATTCCTCTTTCTCCTTCTCGTCTTTGAAAGACAGGTGTTGCAATCATACTACATTCAGGTAGTCAGGAGTTGCACCTTCACATTCTCAGGCTCATTGGAACAATTGCTTGATATTCTTTGAAATTCTACGGAATGGAAACATTGCTTCTTTGCTCAATTTTATGAGCTAGATATTTATTTATAGCAATATGGACTCAGAGACATTGACTATATTACTGCTTACTGTTCAGAAACATTTTGCTTATAACCCAATATTTCATTTTCTCACTCAAATTGTGCCCTGTCTTCCCCTCAGAGGTTTGTCTCTTAGTGTTGCACATCCAAAACCTCTATCCATACCTCTTACATCGATGGCTGTGTTTGTTTGCTTTGTACAGACTCTTATTTCCTGGCATTCTGAAATGTTCTCAGCTCATCGTGCACATTTTCCTTTCAGGCACGGAGCTAGGCATTTCTTCAAGGAGCTGTGCTTCTATTTACTAAGGGATTCTTCTGACATCAGCTTCTGGGAGAGAAGTGTGCGTGCTGTGACCTTTCCATTCTGTTCTCTTCCTACTAAGCTGCACCCGGCACACCTGAATGGAAGCCAATGAAGGAAGTACAGGCTCTTCTCTGACTTTTATCTGAAGGATCTGAACCTACTCTTTTTTTTCTTGTGTTTGAAACTTCCCACTGTTGGGACCAGCCTCCTTCGCATGCTATACCTGCTTTATGTTTTACATTATCCTTTCAAATTTCTTACAAGATACTTATTTCACACATGTGTAGAAATAGGAGCGGTGGGCTGCGTCCCAGCACCTGGCCGCCCACATGGCTAGCTCTACCCGAAATAATTACACGGACACTGTGTTCATTTAATCACCGCTTGGCCCTTTAGCTCTAGCCCTTA
>NC_022022.1:44463783-44471781 GCF_000317375.1 Microtus ochrogaster | reverse complement strand
TTACTCCACCCACCTATGTTCTAAGCTATGAGCCCAAGCAGTTTGTTTATTACTTAACCAATGAAATCAACAGATTGATATATGACACTCCCACACACATGTATGGGGAAAAGTCTTAATTATTGAATGATTATATTTCTAATGCTATATTCATAGTGATCAGATATAAATTAAAGTTCAAAAAATTTCCTTCCATAATTTTGTACAGCAAACACAAGCTGTCTCTTTGTTTTATACTGAGCCCAACTTAAAATCAGTATCAGTTTAAGAACTCAGTATGATCATTGTCTGTTTGCATTTCTTAGGTGTTGCATGAAAATGGAAGTGATTCACAGAACTGAGTGAAATACCTTAAAAACAATGAAATAAGAATTGGCTTTTCTCTTTTAATGATGATATTGAAAGCCTGTCTGATGAGAAGTTTTGTAGGGAGTTAATTTCTTATATAGAAATGTGGTTTTAGCATTTATTAAGTACTAGTGTAACTATAAACATTTTAAGGATTTTACCTCAACTAAAGTAATTATACTTTAGATAGCAAAATAAATTATTTAAGCAAATAAATGAAACGATATATAAGCAAGTGATTTCTCAATCATGTGGTCCCAGGGTGGATACAATAGTAGAAAAAATCAAGGCGGAGAGTTAGTAAGCAGTGAGTGAGCCTAGAAACATCGTTCCTCCATGCAGGAAGCTACTTTTCTCTGTGTGGTGAGCAGCTTTCCCCTGTGCTTGAAGCCGTGTTCCTCTGAGGGTCTACTCAAGCTGCTGTGGGGTTCCCACCTTGACTTCCCTCCGTGACAGACTGTGACCTGGAAGTCTCAGAAAAGTAAGCCTGTTCCTGTCTAGGCTGGAGGCTTTTGGTGAAAGGTTTTTTTTTTGTTTGTTTGTTTGTTTGTTTTTTATCATAGCTAATATGAAGCAAACAGGAAAAAGCTTTATGTGTGTTGAGGTCTGCGAGTTCAAAAATTTCACACATTGGCTTCCCAAGCAAATAACATCTTAGCACTATGTCATGAGAAGCATTGTCTTGTAACTATAAGCTTTCAAAGCTGGAACTTACGGTGCTATGAGTTCAAGGCTGTCTTAGAGTTCCTGTAGCTGTGAAGAGACACCCTGACCAGAGAAACTCTTATTAAGCAAATTAACTAATTGAGGTGGCAGCTACATTCTCAGACATTCAGTCCATTATCATCAAGAAAGAGCGCATGGGGACATGAAGGCAGATGTGGTGCTGGAGGAGTAGCTAAGAGTCCTATATCTGCAGGCAACAAGAAATGAAGTGAAATACTAGGTATTCAGAGCATGAAAAACCTCAAAGCCCACTTCCACAATGGCACACTTTCTCCACGAAGTCCATAATCACCCCAACAAAACCATACACCCTCATAGTATCACTCTCTGTGAGATTATGGAGACCAATTACTTCCAAAATACCTAATTACACTACTCCCCAACCCGCAAAACCTTGTAACAACATCATAATACAGAGTGCATTTAGTCCAACTTCAAAAGCCCACATAACTATCACAGTCTCAACAATGTATAAGAGTCAGTCCATTATAAAATCTGAAGTTCAAAGTCTCTGTGACTGATACACTCTCTTAACTGTAATCCCCTATAAAATCAAAATAATAATAAAAAACAGATTGCCTAACAGCATAATATAATGGCACAGGATATACATTACCATTCCAAAATATATAGAAAAGATCACAGTAAGAAAATATTGAACAAAGTAAGACCAAAGACGGGCAGACAATTGTCAAACTCTGCATCTTCATATCTGATGTGAAAGCCCTCTTCAGATCTTCAATTTTGTTTAGCTTTTTTTTTTTTTATTGTAGCACACTTCCTTCTTTTGGGCTCGTTTCCACTCCGTTAGCAGCTCTCCTCAACAGATATTCCATGACTCTGGTATCTCTTAGGTTTTGGGGTCTCCAATGCTACCCAGGCTTCAACTTCACAGCTTCACAAAATAGCCTCTTGAGAGATACCCCGTACACATGGCTACACTCGATGGATTTCCTTAGCTTTGGAGGCAAATTTTCCAATCCATTTTTTCTATCCTTAATGCTAAAGTCAGAACCAAGTGGCCAAAGCTCCCAAGTTCTGCATGGTCTAGAACATGGCCCCATTGGTCAATTGCATCTTCATCATGTCTAAGCTTGGTTGTCTTGAATCTTGCTCAGTAGACCAGGCTAGCCTCAAATCCAGAGATTGGTCAGCCTCTGCCTTCCCAGTGTTGGAGTTAAAGGTGTACCCCACCATAATTAGCTCTGAGCTTTGCTTCAGTTCTTTTGTAAAAGTTGTACAAGTTGGAAACTTAGCTGGATGAGACCTTGCCCTGGGATCACAACTCTCTATATTCCATTTCTTAACCCATTTATCTCCTTGAACAAGGGGTTTATTTCATTCTACTTCCTGGTGTTCTTTCCTCCTGAAAATTTATTTTTTGCAGTTTACCCTGATCAGCTCGCACCTTTTAATTATAAATAATCATTTGTGTTACCAAGAATAACCACATGGCAGCCTATAATAGGCTGTTTTGAGATTTCTTCTGCTAACAGAATCCAAAACTCTTTATTTAGCCTCAGGAAGATTCTTCAAAGCAGGGTAATATGAAGCCATGTTCTTCACCACAATATCACAAGAATGATCTCTAGACACCATATTAAAATTCTCCCTGAACCTCTGAAGGTAGCCCTCACTGTTTATAAAACCACATTCAGCACCACTGTCTTCCATGCTCCTACTAGTATGGTCGATTAATCAATGCTTAAAGCCTTTAACTGCTTTCCTAACCCAAAGTCCATATTACTCCAAATAAAAACATTGTCTGCCTTATCACAATAATACCCCAGTCTCTGGAACCAATTTCTGTCTTATTTAGGGTTTTTATTGCTGTAAAGAGACTCAATGACCATAGCAACTCTAAAAAAGGAAATATTTAGTTGGGGTGGATGAGTTATAGTTTCAGGAGTTTAGTCCATTGTAATCATGAAAGGGTGTGGAAGAATGCAGGCAGTCATGATGGCTCAGAGGTAGTGAACTAAAGCATGCTGGGTTCTAGGATGCTTGCCTCTTGGTGCCCCTCTGGCTGTTCTTTGAGGTTACATCATTGAACTTTGGATACTGGAACTCTTTGGTGCATTTAGGCTTTCCTTTCACTATTGCTGATGCTATATAGACTAAAAACTAAAAATTCTCTCTTCTTGTAACTAACTCAATGTCCTTTACCTAGAGCAAAGACCACAATGAAGCTAAAGCTCATTCAAGCATAGCCTTCAATAGAGATTAATATTCCACCTACAGGGAAGTGTTTCTGTGTGAGTACATATGGGAGCAAAAATATGTTTCTGTATGTATATGTATATGTACATATGCATGCTTGTTTACATGTGCATAAGTGAGTATACATGCAACAACCTGTGGGAGTTTCAGGAGGTTTCCATTTCAGAGGCAGATTTTACCTCAACTACAGTTTGTTTGTTTGTAGGTGGATGACTCAAGACCTGAAAGACCAAAATACTTTTTATGACAGATGTATTGCCATTCTACCATGTGTTCATATGTACTTGTATATTTTTGATTGCCAGAACTCTAGAGATTACTGTCTTATTTCCAAATTTATTAGTTAAAAAACGTACAAGGATCTGGCAAGAGTATCTTTTTGTCTTTTTTTTTTTTTTGGTTTTTTTCGAGACTTCTTTTTTTTAAAGGAGAAAATTGTTCTATTTCCTTGGCAGTCAGATTCTACTAACCTTTTATCTTTTAACTAGTCTTCAATGTATTTTCTATAAACAAGTTGAATGTTCTTTTGAGGTGATTCATTCACTCAAAACAGTCCCACTTCCATATTATGTTATAAAACAGCAAGCTATTGATTTGGCATTGAAAATGAGCTGGCTTTATCTCTTTTCATATCTCATCTGTCTTTTCTACCGGTATCTATGCCAGGAACTTGCTAACCAATAACTGTTTTACTCACATGACCTAGAATTTAGTTGAAATGTATTAAGTGAGAAAAATTGGGAAGAAATGAACTGTATCAGATGGATTTAACTGCATATGGTCATTAGAGTCCTGTAACATGCAAAGAAGGCATGTCTATGAGAGGCACCAGCCTGCCAGCTATTATAGAAGATGAATGAAATACCTGCAAACATAAAAAAGTCCATGTAAATTAAATGGGATCTCTTGCAGCCCTCTACTAGATGAACTTTCAAAAACAAGAGGCTGAGCCGGGCGATGGTGGCGCACGCCTTTAATCCCAGCACTCGGGAGGCAGAGGCAGGTGGATCTCTGTGAGTTCGAGACCAGCCTGGTCTACACAGCTAGTGCCAGGACAGGCTCCAAAGCCACAGAGAAACCTCTTCCGAAAAAAAAAAAAAAAAAAAAAAAAAAACAAGAGGCTGGTGAGCTAGAGAAGGTTGTCTTCATTGTTCTATCAGATATTCTCAGCTATTAATTCTTAAAAGGAGGTGGGCACTGATTCTCACTGCTTGCAAATCTTTGTAAGATAAAATCGGATAAAGCATAATTAATTTTTAAATATCCATAAATGTAGTAACCATGCAAAAAAAAATTTAATAATGAGTGCAAATCATAGTGTGACTTGATCTTTATTTAAACCTTACAAAGAATGTCATTTTTAACATGCTGAAATAAATGTAAAACTTGAAATACGAGATTTGCAAACTCCGAATGCCTAATTCAGAGCATCAAACATTAGCTCCAAAAACTACCATTAGTCAAATTATCTAATTTTTAAAGCCTCAATTTCTCCACTTAATTTGGGACCGATTTTTGATCCCTGACTTCATGTACATATTGCCCATGACAGTGTATCCTACATACCAAGGCCAACATGCAGAGCTAGAAGACGTGTGTTCATTGGTGTTATTGGGGCCTGATATCATTAGTTCAATTAGATTCCTTTAGCTCAATTTCTGTTTTAACTTTACTTTTAAATATACAGTGTCTATTTCAAAGGCATTTTAAGGGGACTGAAAACTATCTTATGGCAACTTGAATATTTTTTCATTCTTGTCACTAAATTTACTTATTTGTATTCATGTTTGTGCCTTAGTATGCTTATGCTACCATCCCTAAACACCAGAAATTCTCTCCATCACTATGTTACCTGCCAGTTCTCTATCTGTATCTGTCTCTGTCCCCATCATGTGTCTGCATCTCTAGGTGTAACTATATCTCTATGCTCTACCTATAATCTGTCATATTAATATATTTATACCATCTCACCTATATCATCTGTAGCATCAGAATTACCATTTGTAGTGTGTCTGTTTGGTCTCTTATCCATATCGTCTACCATCTCTCTCTAGACATAATTTATCAGTGTCTATGCTGTCTCTGTTTGTGTCATTAATTCACCTCTTTCTATAGGATCTGTGCCTTCAATAGCAGAGTCATCTGTATCAGTATTTTTATCCATTCTTTTTGGCATTAATTAATAAAGAAAACATCATGAAAGCATTGTGTATTTTTTTCTTTCAAAGTATTCCATCTCGTTAGAAACTTAAAAGTTTTTACTTCCTCATTTCTTACCTCATGACCTACAAGTCAGAAAGTCAGATGTTGCTACTGGCTAAACACAGAGATCAAGCTGCAAGTGGTGTGGGAATGTAGCTTGAAATAATGCCTTCCACAGGGTCCTATCACTGAAGTGCCGTCTCTGAACTTAGAGGGAGGTCAGAGGGGCAGAAAGCCAAGCCAGGAATCCCCAGAGCTCCACTCCACTCCAGCATGACAGGCATGGGTGGTAGAGCACAGGGTGGTCCCGAATCCTGGAGAATTCAGGAGCAGCATCTGTGAACAGAGAGAAGAGATGCCTCCAGTGTCTCTTGCTTGCTAACTTCTGTCCCTTGATTTTTATGGGATGTTCACGATACAATTAGTGATGCTTTGTCTGGAATTCACTGCATCATTTTAAGTTGTTTTCTAAAACTGCTTTGTCATTTATTTCACTTTTCCACAACGTGAATCCTCCGTTCCTTTGGCTCTCTAAAAAACTTGCTTGTTCATTAGCAACCATGAACAAGTTCTCGAGTGTTCACCTAATGCACCCATGATTCTTTTAAGAAAGCATGAATAAGACCATGCATTAACCTGGGAGGAGAAACTACTAAAATACAACAAAGGAAAGGTTACTTTTCTTATTGATTTAAGACAATTTGCTTCTGGAGAAGCCCATGCCTATTAAGAGAGAAGACTTTATACTCATGTGGAGTACCATCCTTTGCCTTTTGCTTGCCAAGTATTTTTTTATAAACTAATTTTTTAGATGAAATACGCATTGAAACTTATCCTCAGCTAATGCATTTTGTCAATATAGATAACACTGAAGTACTAGGAAATGTTTAAAATTTAATAGATAAGTGGTTTAAATTCTGCACTCACAATGTTTGGGGGCAAGGAATTGATACTTTTAAATCTTATCTTCTTTTTAAATAGGTAAAAATCTGCCTCACACGGCTCTAAGGTGGATATATTTTCTTCTAGTCTCTCTTTTAACAACCAAGGATGAAATTCTGATGGCTAAGCTCTCATTCAACTGCAATATGGAGTGAAGAAATGCCTGCCCTTCAATGAGAAATTTGAAGGCATAAAATGAAAACAAAGAATTGGTTAGAAATTATACATAGTGTTCAATCCTCAACTTTGATGTATTCAGTTCATAATTAAACATAAATATTCAAAGTGATAAGAACATACATGTGGTATGTAAAATTAAAACACAGTAGACATATAATTCTATCTTTCTATAAATCACAAAACTATTTACCAATTATTGGGATTTTGAAGTTTTATTTTATTTTTATATAAAAATTTTTGGAGAAATATATGTTATTATTGATCTAGATAAAAAAAATCTTTTTTTACACTTTGTCTTTAAAGTGAGCAAGTTGTAGACAGGAGTTTTATATGCTCTTGGCTTCTTAGAAAAGTCAAACAATAAAAACAGATACATGAGCCATGGTATTTTAATGCTGTTTATTTGCATTGAGGTAAGGGCAACTGTCTCATCTAGATTAAAATGCAGATCAAATATTGGCCATAATGGAAATTTTAAATATATATAAGCAGTATGTAACATGACAATCTTTCATTTATGGCTAGTGAATTTGGTGTGGATTGAATACAATTTCTCCCTAGTCTCCTGTGTTGAAGAAATGTGGCCTTGGTTTCTTCTGTTTCCACTCTCGAGAGATTTTCTAGTCCTTAGGGCTCTGATGGAATCAACTTGAATCACAGATGCATTCTCAGTTTGATGACGTTATTAAGAGTTTTCAGACCTGAGATGGGGGGTTGATCATGTAAAGGAGTGTCTCGTCTCTGGCACTTTTCAGACTATATTTCCTGATGGATATCAAGAGAGCACCCTCCTCTACCATTCCCTAAATTGTAAAGTTCCATTTTGTGACAGCCCAAAGCAGTGGATCCAGGGAAACAAGTGCTGAGCCCTCTTGCAATCAGTTGGCCTATTAGCTGTAGCTTCTTCTTGACTAACTATACATATTAATTTAACCCATTTCTATTAATATGTGTATTAACACATGGCTGTGGCTTACTGGGAAAAGTTCCAGCGTTTGTCTGCTGCAGGCTACAAGGCTTCTCTCTGACTCCTCCCTTCTTTTTCCCAGCATTTCATTTAGTTTACCACACCTAGCTAAGTTCTGCCCTGCTATAGGTCCAAAGCAGTTTCTTTATTCATTAATGCTAATCACAGCATACAGAGGGAAATCTCACATCAGAGCCTTCAGAAACTCTGAGTCAAAACAAATACACTATTTCCTGACAGGAGTTCAGTGCACGGATGCAAAGTAACTCATATACTAATATCATTGACTGAGGCAAAGAAGTTTTCCTATCATTTTGGCCTGGTACCTTCTGAGTCCTCATTAAAGACAGCAATAAATAAATAAATAAATAAATAAATAAATAAATAAATAAATAAAGCTGGGCGGTGGTGGC
>NC_022022.1:44444201-44463683 GCF_000317375.1 Microtus ochrogaster | reverse complement strand
ATAAATAAAACAAAAAAAACTTTTCAAAAATGTATCTACTCACATTCTGTAAGGCTGCTGTTTTGTCTTGTTGACCGGGTCCTTTGCTTTACAGAAGCTTTTCAGTTTCAGGAGATTCCATTTACTAATTGTTTCTCTCGGTGTCTGTGCTACTAGAGTTATATTTAAGAAGTAGTCTCCTGTGCCAATGCGTTCAAGAGTAATTCCCACTTTCTTTTCTATAAGATTCAATGTGACTGGTTTTATGTTGAGGTCTTTGGTTCATTTGGACTTGAATTTTGTGTATAGTGATAGATATGAGTCTACTTTCATTCTTCCACATGTTGATATCCAGTTATGCCAGCACAATTTGTTAAATATGCTTTCATTTTATATTTTTTGCTTCTATTTTTGTTATTTGTTTTGGTTTTTGAGACAAGGTTTCTTTGCAGCTTGGAAGTCTGTCCTGGAACTAGCTCTTATTGACCGGGCTGGCCTTGAACTCACAGAGATCTGCCTGTCTCTGCATCCCAAGTGCTGGGATTAAAGGTGTGTGCCACCACTACCTGGCTTCAATCTTTGGCTCCTTTGTCAAAAATCAGGGGTTGGTAGGTGTGTGGATTAATATCCAGATCTTCAATTTTCACCAACCCCACATCAAACAGAGGTTTGATCACATCAAAGAGGTCTGATCACCAAATCAAATCTTTTGATATTGGTGATCAAAAGAACAAATAATATAATAAGAAAATGGACTACAGACCTAAACAGGAAACTCTCAACAGAGGAATCTAAAATGGCTGAAAGACACTCAAGGAAATGCTCAGCACCCTTAGTCATCAGAGAAATGCAAATCAAAACAACTTGAGATTCCATCTTACACCTGTAAGAATGGCCAAGATCGAAAACACTGATGACAACTTATGCTGGAGAGATTTTAGGGAAAAGGGAACACTCCTGTATTGCTGGTGGAAGTGCAAGCTGGTACAGTCCCTTTGGATATCAGTATGCTGATTTCTCAGAAAATTAGGAAACAACTTTCCTCAAGACCCGGCAATAAGCAGTTTTGGGAATATATCCAAAGGATACTCAATTATACCACAAGGACATGTGTTCAACTATGTTCATAGCAGCATTGTTTGTCATAGCCAGAACCTGGAAACAACCTAAATGCCCCTTGGCCAAAGAATGGATATGGAAAACGTGGTATATTTACACAATGGAGTACTACACAGCAGAGAAAAATAATGACATCTTGAAATTTACAGACAAATGTATGAACCTAGAAAACATCATATTGAGTGAGGTAACCCAGACCTAGAAGACAATTATACTATGCACTCACTCATACTTGGTTTCTAAACATAAAAGCAAAGAAAACCAGCCTACAAATCATAATGCCAGAGAACTTAAACAACAATGAGGACCTAAGAGAGACATATATGGATCTAATCTACATGGGAATTAGTAAAAGACAAGATCTCCTAAGTAAATTGGGAGCATGGGAACCATTGGAGAGGGCTTAAGGGGAGGGGAGAGGCAGGGAGGAGAGCAGAGAATATGTATAACCCAATAAAATCAATTAAAAAATGCATCTACTATAATGGCAAAAGAAGCAGAGACATGGTAAAGCAATTTCAATATCGAAAATAATCCCAAGGAACAAAAGAGTAAAGGGCCCTTAACAGATGAGAATACAATCATGACCAAAGTACATTCCAAAGTGATAAGTGGCTTTTAATTATAAGAGAAAAACTAGCTAAAATCAGAACAATCTCATTGCTGATCCACACAATAAAATTTAAGTTTATTTCTATACTTTTGGCATTTATTAGTTTGATTTCATTTCATTCAATAGCAATAAATAATCCTTGTCAACTATGTGTTGTAGCGAAGACTGTAAGTTGTCAGTCAAACAAACTCTTACTGTTTTTTTCCTGAAATTATAAAATATATAAAATGTAAAAAATATGAAATATAAAATGAATCCTGTTATAGGAATCCTATTTGTCATGATTTCATGAAGGGGAATTGTCAGATCTGGGCCACTTTGTACTGTAGCAGGTGACTCATCTTGCATCCATAATTTAGTTCCTGTTCATACAGCTTCTTCTATGTGTATCCTCAGTTGTCCCGTGGCCTTCATTGGTAGGCAGATCCTTGGGAAACGCAAGGCGTGGTGCTACTTTCAGAGTATCATGGCTTTAGCAGTCTTGCAGATACTTTTCTGCTCACAATGAACGCCCAGGGCTTTATTATTCCCATCCCATAGATGTGAAAAAATAGAGTAGGCAAGGACAGTTCTAGCCATTCGGTGTGCTGGGCTCTCCTATTCCTCAGTAACTCATGAGTATTTTTATATTTTCCAATATTTTCACCATCATCTAATGAGAAGCTCTGTGGGTGTTTCTCATTGCTCATTGCTTCATTTGATCAGAACATAAGCTGCAGCACAATTTAAGCATGTCTGTGTTTATTTTATGACTTTCCCACCTGTAGACGCTTTAACACATGTAAGGTCTCAGATACTTTCTTAATTATAAAAACATCACAGTTTAAATGTATTATTTTAAAATGATATAGTTCATGCTGTATTGATTTATTTCTTTTCTGATTTTCTTGCAGTACTAGTATTTTAGGGTGCTGTCTGTCTTCTCTTGTTATAGCAGTACTGATTAAAACAGGGATTCTGTGATGGTAGACACTCAATCAATTTTTATTGAATAAATGCCACAATACAATCTTACCCCATCAAATTAATTGCAAATTAAAAGTAGAATAGAATGAACAGAGAAATGTACCAGAAACTCTCTCTAGAAGTTCTTCCCTCTGTTCAAAGAACTTTGGTCGCTCAGATTTCTAAAACTGAATATATTACACTCTATTCAGTAATACCTTACATGCATTTCCCTGGTAGACTTTGGTCTGGGACAGAAATCAGATGTTACTAATCTTCATAGACAATCACAGTGCTTTGCACTGTCATTCAGGGAAAAAAAGATAATGATTCACAAGCCGTTGTTTCTTGAGGTTTTCCAAGTTCGGTGAATGACAAGTATGCTTTTCATTAAATAAATTAGACTAAAGGCTACAAAACTTGTGTAATCATCAACTTAATGACAGTATAACCTTAAATTAGCCAATCGGAGCAACAATGCTTATTATATACTCAAAACAGGGTTCCAGGCTACTTCAAAGGTCTTGTTCATCTGCTATAGATCATCAATTATTTTGTTACACATCTAATCTTCAGGAATGCATAATGTCTTCTTTAATGAGCTATTCTTAGAACTCTAAAATGTGGTCCCCATCTTGCAAGTCACTGTGTTATTTTGAGGGAAGGGTATAGTGATATTTTATTTATGTATTATTAAATAAAATTTGCCTAAAGATCAAAATGGCAAAGCCACGCCATTAGAGGTCAGGCATTGGTGACACACACCTTTGATACCAGGATTTGGGAGACAGAGGCAGATGGACCTCTGTGAATTCAAGGCCACCCTGGGCTACACAATGGACAAATCCAGGTTGTGGTGACCTACACCTTTAATCCCAGTACTAGGGAGTTGTACGCCTTTAATCACAGCACTGGAGGGAATATAAACTGAGAGGAAGGTTTTAAACTGCTCAGTCTGTGGTTTGGCAGCTTGGTAGAGGTAAGACTTCTTTAGAGGCTTGGCTGCTTTGCTTTTCTAGTTTTTGGGTTAAACCCCAATATCTTACTTGGGTTTTAGGAATTTTGGTACAGAAGGGTTTGTTTGCCTGAGAGAACTTCAGTATGAAGTCCAGGTTGACCCCAACTCATGGTTCTGAGACTCTGAACCACTGTTCCTGGATTTATTATTTATGTGTTTACCCATTTGAGTGAATGGGTAGGTGATCGAATGCACACAGGATAGATAGATTAATGGGTAGTGTGTAACCACAGACCAGCTATTTTACAGTCAAGCATCCTTGAATGTGTCTGTAAATTATTTTTGTTTCCATAGTTCCTCCTTCTGACCCTTGATATTTCACCACATAATTAATACCTCAACTCTGAATAGATAAAGCTAACTATTTTTGAAATCTCTAATTAGGATATAAACAAAGAGATCAATGTCTGAGAGCACATTACTCTATTGTAGAGGACTTCAGTTCTGTTTCCAGCACCCATATGTGTTTTGGGAATTCAGTCAGACAGCCAATTGTATTGGGGCACCTTGGTCCAATAGTTATGGCCTTATTTGTAAGTAAGTGACCCAAATACCCAAATAAAAGGCAGGGGCGGGGCAAAGGATGTGCCCTTGAGTGTAGCCATCTGGCAGGAGTCCCCAGAAGAGGCGTGGCTTGGTCTTGGTTCTCATCCCCTTTGGGAACAAGCTTCACAAATGTAATTGCTGGATCTGCAGGGGCAGTGGCTTTGCTCTGTATTGTGACTGCATGCTGGAGATTGGCATCTGTTAAAAGATCTCACTCGATCACAGCATTCACTCCCTCTTTACATACGGTGGCTCTCAGCTACTTATAACTCCAGTTTCAGGGGATCTGATGCCTGTTTCTGGCCTCTGTGGATACTACGCACACACACAGAATATGTTGTACATAGGTGTAAGCCAAAATCCAAACACATAAAATAAGAATGAATAATTATATTTTAGAAAGTCCTTAATCATGACCTCTCGTAATGATTAGAGCTGTGTAAATATTCAAGTATTACCTTCTACCTAACAAATATGTATATATTTAAGAAATGGTCTTACACTACAGGCCTGTCTAGTCCAGAGATGACTGAAGTCCTCCTGCCTCTGTTTCCTGAGTGCTAGGATCACAGGTGTGTTCCACAAAGTTTAATGGATATTTCTGCTTACTATAAAATGCTTTTGATGACCTCTGTTGAGTGTTTAATGTACTGAAAGCTAAATATTATTTCTATTCATACACACATATGCAAACACACACACACACACAGAGAGAGAGAGAGAGAGAGAGAGAGAGAGAGAGAGAGAGAGAGAGAGAGCTTCTGAAGCTCTTTGGCTTCCTGAAGATAACGTCGGCTTTTCTGAATATATTTTGTGAACAGTAAGAGATGAATATGGAGACACAGAAAATGAAAAAAAATGGTTAACTGAATCTGAAACTGAAAGAGGAAATTCAGTTGAGGATAAATGTCAAATTGAATATGAATTTAGCAGAGCAGTGATTGAGCTGTTCGCTTTGCTTGTCCAAAGCTCGACTCCTCCCCTAGAGGTTATGGAATCAATCAAGGAGCTAATCTCAGTACAAAGTAGTCAGATTAAATGGTAGGATACAGAAACACTTTGAGAAAGTATAATTTTAGTGGCAGAATTCAAAATAAACCATTGTATTTCATCATTGCCTAACTGAGCTCTCATCTCTGAGCCCTCAAATTTTAATATTCCTCCAGATTAATGCCAATTATGAGTTTATTGGTAGGTATTAAAATTTTGCAGATGGTTAGACTCTAAAATCTAGTGCTGTAGAAGAGTTTTGTCGTTTCTTACTTTTATTACAATGCTCTATCCTGTATTTTTGGTTTTTATTAGTTTCAATACGAATATAAATGAAAGTGAGATTTTGGTTTTAATTTTGAATGGATAACTCCATTTTTCTCTCCTCTTGTAATTATTAACCTTCTCTGTCAATTCACTGGGTTTAGAATCACCATGGAAACAAAGCTCTGGACACATCTGACATATTTAAGACAGTTTCTAGGAAGATTTAACTGATTCGGGAACAATCACTCTGCCAGTGGGTGGAAACATGCTATAATCTTGGGTCCCCTGCTAAATAAGAAAGTCAGTGAACACCACTTTGTCCTCCTTATCACAGACATGTAACCACTGCTGTTTCCCCTGCTGCCATGTCTTTACAGCAATGGTGCACTGTACCCTTAACAATGTTAGCTCAAACAAACTTTCTCTTTGTTCGATTTTATGCCAAGCATTCTGTCATGGCAATGACAGAGGTAACTGTTTCACCTCTTTCAATCACCTTGTAATTCTAAGAACATCTTACAGCTGCTTGACACATATGAATAATGACCTATAACAACTGCATTGGGTTTTGAAATCAAGACACAATTGATATCATGTTTGTACTCACAAACACATGGTGGATCAACAGCCCTTAACTGCTCTCATATCAAATCAAAGGTGGAGCACAGCAGGTCACTCATTGATCACATCATCACCTAAGGAGAGAAAAACACATTCTTTTCCTTAAATCTGTGTGTGCGTTTATGTATGTATGTTCGTGTGTGTGTGTGTGTGTGTGTGTGTGTGTGTGTGTGTGTGTGTGTGCGTGTGTGTACAGACAAGTGTGTGTAAAGGCCAGAGGACAACCTCAGGTACTGTTCCTTCCCTTCTACCTTGTTTAGACAGGATCTCTGGTTGTGAACGACTTTATTGGACAGACTTCCTGAACCAGGACTCTGCAGACTCTTCCATCTTCACCTCTGATTTCAATGTAGAAATGCTGGGATCATACGTGTGCACTACTATATTTGGCTTAACCCAGAATCTGGAAATCTAAACTCAGGTTCTTATGCTAGCAAGACCAATATTTACCTACTTGGTCATCTCCTTATCTCTTTTTAAAGCCATATTTCAGTCAATCAATGAGAAATTAAAGAATGTAGAAACTAAGTTCATCACTAAACTGGATTTATTCGTTATCCGTTGAACAGATTGCGAGAGAGAAAGAGAAGGAAGAAAGGGGGAGGGAAAGAGAGGGAGAGAGAGGGAGTGATCCTGGAGCCTGGGAGATCCACAGAGGAAAGCAGCAATCTAGTCAGATGTAGTATAACAGCAATTTATTTCCAATTTCTGGTCATGAACTCTCAACTTCACTTCTGAGATATTTCCAGTGAATTTTAACACTGCAGAGATTGATTGACCCATTCAGTATGGACATTTATTGAAGTAACAACAAACAAGCTTCAAAACACGTCTTCGAACATCAAGTCGTCTGCACAGCTACAGATCAAATGTCAAGGTTGAGGCCACCAGCAAACTCAAAGCATAATAGCTTTGTGTTAGAAATGTATTATTACCTCAATGGAGCAGAAGTCAGACTGATTTGCAGGGAAGGGTTTAGCCCCTGAATTAAACAGAAAAATTTTCTACTCAAATGTACTGTGCGAGTTTTATGAGTTTTAGCCAGAGGATTGCTTCTTTATTTCAAAGGCAAATGCAAACCATAAGCTAACATCAATTTTGATTGTAAAATTGTTAGAAAATTGTTAAATTGTTCTCATTTCATTCATATCTCAGCATGATACAAAAGAAAATAGTTGAGCTTTTGAAAGGAAAAGACCCTGGTGTGAAGCTCAAACTTGGTAATTATCATGACTAGTATTAATTTTCAGTGTAGCCATGAGCAACGTTTTTAACTTCCTGATTTCATTTTCTATATCATCGAATTAATATTATTTTGCAAATATGCAAGACAACTATAGCACAATAAAATGTTGTTGTTATAATATATGTAATAATAAATATTCATTATCTCCTGTAACAAGTACTTACCAAACAATTAAATATTCTAGCCTGGAGGTGCTAGGGTCCATGAGAAAAACAAACACATACTGCACACTGAACAAGCTTATATTCAGTTTGCACAAAAGATAATCCAAACGGACAAAAATAGCTTCGCGGTGCCAGGGACTCATGAAGAGGTAAGATAGAGAAATCAAGAGGTTACTTTGGAGCAGGGAAAGAAATGAATGAAAAGTATTCACATGAGCACATTTCGTGGCACAGGATGGGCACACACCAAATGTGCAAAAGGAAAAGGCTGATAATGTTTAAGGAACAGTAAGGACCACACTCAGCTGAACCAAGATGAGCAACGTGCAAAGTAGATAGGACACCTTAGAAGTTACATTATATGGCTGTCTTCCCATGAACTGATGGTTTTTGTCCCGAAATTTTTGCCCAAAAGACCCCATGTGCTGCTTACTGGTGTTTGTAGACAGATGCACACATTGGCTAACAGATCATAATAAGAATTGCAAAATAACATTGACATTCTGGAATTAAAATACAAGATGAGACAGGGAAGCCATGCAACAGTGTAAGGACACAGTGTTTAGATGGCCACCTGCAAGCCAGAAAGAAAACCTTCAGCAGGTGCTGTGTTAGTTAGAGCCTTGGCCCAGGAGTTACTGACTTCAGCACTATGATAAATAAATATTTACTGAAAAAAAATGTATAACCTATGCTACTTGTTACAGCAAACTTTCCTGACTCAGCTTTGTAAACAACTATGGGAAGTTACTGAAGAATAATGGAAATGACATGGCACAGCTGGACTTACAATATTTTAATATTACTTTGAGAGTTGTGAGAAGTAACTATGAATGCAGGTGACTCGGGGGATGGATATGTTATTTCGGAGATCGAATGGGTTGGAAATCCACTGTTATGGAAATGATTTCCTATCCCACAGACCGAGAGAAAGAAAGGCACAGCGCTCGTGGGAAGAGTATGTGCATCACCAGTCCCCGATCTGGGAACTCGACTGCGTCACTGGCTCCATCTGAGCATCTACTTCACCAACTGTTTGTTTTAGATCCCTGTCTACCTGTAACTGAACCTCGTGATACAGAAGAAAGAATTAAATAAGTACTAAGGAAATCTTTTCTCCCTCAAAGACTGTGATGCCATCATTCAGGTTGGCAAATATCATGCATGACTATAGTTTGTTGCTGCCAGAGCTCCTTCGGCTCCTTCAGCCAATAGCCTTTAAGATAACAGCCTACTTGGGCGTGGTCTCCGCTCCTTTAAAAAGCTGCTTAGCCATGAGCTCTCTCTCTCTTGCTTTGGACTCTCCTTCAGGATATTAGACCTCTTTTCCTGGTCGTTCAGAGGGCTGTTGTCTAGGACAGTGATCTGTAAGTTTTTCCTTTAAATAGATAATCCTTTTATTAATCATAATTCCAAACTGGTGTGAGATTGTTTTGTGACTTACACCTTCAGTTTGTTTGTCTACACCAGCAGTGAGTCGGTATGAAGAACACACCTTGTTCACATAAAGCCGTGTACACAGTTCTTATGAAGGGAGGTGTGAGCATAAACACCTAGTATGTTAGAGCAACTGAATCCCTCCTGATATATTAATGAAAAACAGAGAGTATTTTATAGAAATAAATGTGTAAAATATTCTGTGACCTAATAAGTTTGCATTAACAATGCATCCCAGTGCTTATACAAAGTCACATCCTGGAGTTTTCCTGTCATCACGGTGTATAATTGTGTATAATGCAGAAGTGCTGAAATCTGACAGAAAGCATGTTAGCTGACTATTTCACAAGCACACTATTTTAATGAGAAGCCAAAACAGACGCACCGAATGTAGTCAACTGACTGTGTAAAAAGGATGAAAGCCACGTACAAATGTTTCAAAAGACTAATTCATTTAAATTGTTTAAATGCGCTCTTTATGTGTGCATGTACTTGTGTGCATGAGTGGACATATACTCATGTCCTGTGTGCATGTGGAGGTGAGAGGGAAATTCCCAGGAAATGGTCCTCTTCCCCCAGCACAGCATGCTTCTGGGGATCAAAACCAGGGTATCGGGCTTGGCAACAATGCTTTGCTCCCATTGAGCTATCTTGCCATTCCCAAGAAAGTATGTAAGTGCATATATATTCTTAATATACTTCAAAAATATGAACTAGATATACATTAATATCAATGTGTATTTTATGTGTTTGTAACTAGATGTCTATACTTATAAATCTATTTATAAAAAAACACTCGTGGCCTTAGAACTGAGGACAGTGTTTACCTACAGACTTTGGAGAGGTGAGGAATGAAGAAATAGCATTTGCCATTCTACATTTCTCACACAGCGGTGAAGCATCTTGACTTAACCATGTGGATATTAACCTGTCAATACACACTTTTGTTCATGCCATGCTCCTGTAAAATCTTAAAGAGAATAGTTATAGCTATTTTTTTTAAAAAAAATAGAAAATTATATAAAGCAATAGAAAGCACAAAAGGTTTAGTATTTGTTTTACAAGGGTTGGAAGATCACAGAAGATTTTAAGTGAAACAATTTTAAAAGGCAAAAATGCTATTAGTGATTGCAAGCCGTAAACCCATGCGGAAGATCTTTGAAGCCAAAGGGAGTGGAGGCAGACACTGAGAAGACAAGAGCTTCTTAATTCTCCAGTACTTATGAATAAACATCCAGACCAGAGGCAGCAAAACTCACATTTTTTCTTTCTCCTTTGCCATCACGTCTTTCCTTGTGCCTATCTTTTGAATCCAGTGAAAACTTTAATCATTGCAAATTGTCTGGAGAGAAAGACTTGATGGGATATTGAAAGTAGACCTCCTTCTTGCATCAAATGATACTGTCTGTGGATATGTAAATTGTGTTCAGTGTTTTTCTCAACATGTTACTTGGGTTTCCTTTCTTTCAACATTTAAATATGAGTTAAAACAATGGTGCCCAACATCCTTCAGGTCACAGCCATGTGTACCCAGGCTGCACTGCTTCTTCCAATGGGATTATTTACATTGATTCACTCCATTTCAAACATGGCTTCTTTCATGTCAGCTTCAACATGCAATTTTCCAAGTTCATCAATTTGCTTATGAGAATTAAATATATGTTTAGTATATAATTAATGTATTATGTGCACATATGTGTATGACATGTTGTAAAGTTCTTATGATAGAAGCTATTATATTGCCATGTCAAAGACATAATACACGCATGATGTGGTCTCCTTCTCCTCCAACACATGCATAAAAAATAACCTGACATTGCAAATTTTTTTATCTGATAGGTGGAGAAGATTTTTTTGAAGGTCAAGATTATTGTGGCCTATGATGGAATTCAGCAGTAAATAGCTGGGGTCCTTGGAACATGGCTTGCACAGTGCATCAACAAGGGTAAGCTCTATTTCTTTTTTTATCTTCATATATTGACTTAACAAGCTGTTCAACTTTTGATTGCTTATTCAAACTGAATTTAGATGGGCTTTATTTCTACTTTTATTTCAAATAATTAAGCACCTGAAACTTGGAATTCCCAGTGTTGGAAATTTATTATTTATTTTGGTTTTTCAAAACAGGGTTTTTCTGTATAGCTCTAGAGTCCATCCTGGAACTCTCCCTGTAGACCAGACGGGCTTCAAACTCACAGAGATCCAATTATCTCTGCCTCCCGAGTGTTGGGATTAAAGGCATGTGCCACCACCAATAAAATCTATTTTAATATGTATTCACAACATTCATAGAATTCCTTTGTTTTTGAATGCTTATTTACACAATTAACAATTATTTCTTATGTAGATTTTATATAAACAACATTTTAATTGCAAATAATATCTTTTCTCAAAAATTCCTAAGTGGTTCAGTGAAAAACAGAATGTGTTCCGTTTCGGTTCACATCTTGGGTATCTGATTAAGATCAGCTATCATTTTTACCAAAAATGGTTATCTGTTTGAGAATATGCTTTAGCCTGGATTATCTTTTCTTTTGAAATTATCAACAGTCTTACCCATGAGTGTAATAGAGAAGATGCTTCTAGGAAACTGGGGATCATTTCCTTGCTCCATGTAATCCTATTGAGAATCACAATGAAGACGTCTGAGTGAATGGCCAGTGACCAAATAGTTTGGGCATCACTGGGAAAGCACCGAGTGTAAATTCCCATGTCCTGATTAGACAACGCAGTAACAAACGCTGACCCCAGGCTGGTGCTCACTGAAGTAGGCTGATAGCCAAGCATAAGAGAGTACAAACGCAAGAGGGCTTTGTTTACTCTGAAACAATGGGCAGTCACTCGCTCCCTCTGTGTCTGGCTGTCATCTGTGTCCTACCAAATATCTATTGATTGTTTTCTCTACCCAGGTGTCCTTTATGGAGAGCAAAGAGGTCAAAGTTATCATTGGATTTACGTAAAATGATTTGTAGATAGCTCAGAGCCAAAAGACATTTAGGGAGATGGATGCTTGCAGACATCAGTGGCAGACCCAGTTGTCGGCTAGAACATAGGGCCCGATGTAAAAGTCTTAGTGCATCCTTCGTATTAGCTTCGCATCTCATATGTAACCAACACGAGTTTATTATTTACAAATTGTTTTCCTCGTGAACATGTTGGAAATGTTGGGTTCTTCATGAATTAAACAAGAATACACTGAGCAATACTGAACATAACCAGTATCACGTTTGCAGAATTGAGAGAAAAATACATTTACCAATGTTGTACCCCCACCACTGTAACAGAAAATAACTGAAGTTGATCTTCAATTTACGCAGAGAAAGAGAGATCTGTTACCTTTGCCTCATGTTCTCAGAATAGAAATTAAATACAATCAATGTGCAACTTTACAAATTAAATAAAGTAGTATTTTGAAGAATCAGTTATTACTTAGGTAAGAAACCAAATAATTCCTCTGAATAAGAATGAAATACAAGTCTAAAGAGTTAAGAACATGAGCTGTTTGAATTCAGTGAGCAGTTACATGATATTTTCATCTTATTTTTAGAGAATACCTTCTCCAGGGTCTTGTTGCTATTGAAAACACTCAGAACTCCTTTTTGTTTGTTTGTTCTTTCTTTTTTTGTCATTGTTTCTTTGCTTTGTTTTGTTTTGTTTTTGTTTTTTTTTGGGGGGGGAGGGGTTGTTTGAGGCAGGGTTTCCCTCTGGAGCATTAGAGCATGTCCTGGAACTTGTAGACGAAGTTGGCCCCAAACTCACAGAGAACTGCCTTACTCTGCCTTTCAAGAGCTGAGATTAAAGGTACACCCTATCATCACCTGGTTCAGAGCTATTATTTTATTTAAAAATTTATTATATGTGTACAGATGTATTAGTGTCATAACATATGTGTGGGAGTAAAAGAATATTATGAAGTTGGTTCCCTCTTTCAGCTTTTATGTGGATTAAAATGTTTGAGCTAGAGTCTTTAATCATACATACCTGCTGAGCAATCTCACTGTCCTCAGGTCTAGAACTTTTATAGGATTAGATCTCTCTCTCTCTCTCTCTCTCTCTCTCTCTCTCTCTCTCTCTCTGTGTGTGTGTGTGTGTGTGTGTGTGTGTGTGTGTGTGTGCTCACATGCAGGCATGCATGAGCCTTCTTCCATTGCAGACTATTCATTTCCAGTAAAAATGAGTAGGTCTTCTTTACAGTGTTTGTATTTTAAACAGAAATATCATGCTAACGTTCAGAAATGGTCAGATGGCTTAAGCCACTTTGTCTCTTTCTTTATCCACAGACAGGTTCACAATCTTTGCTAACATGTTTGCAAGTTTTGTGTGAGAATAAAATCAAGAAAACCATAAAATGTACTGGGTATACAAAAATAAGAACTTTTAAATATTTGAATGATATAATTCTACCAGAAGCTATACCCAAGCAGGAAGACATGGCTTGGAGAAACTGGTTACTCTAGATGGGCCTTAACTAATGCAAAATGCTAATACTTAGAATCTTTCTGAGACCTCTTTTGCAATGAGCCCTTAGCTTTACATGAAGAAGCTGTAGTATAGATATATCTATGGTGATTTAGCATCTCAACTCTACGTTTTGACTTGTTGTAGATTTCTGTAATTGTGTCTGTCTGTTGCAAAGAGACGTTCCTTTAATGAGGAGTGAGAACTAAGACATAAGCACCAGAAGATGAGTAAATTTAAGGTGACATTGTGTCTGCTAGGAATATTAGCAGTTACACCCATAAGTGATCACCAATGTGACTGCCTAGACATATGCTAAACAAGGACAACAGTAGACATAACAAGGATTGGGGAAAGAGCATGAGGCCTCAGTCCTAGACAAATAATTACAGGCAACAAAGAATGCTGAGAGCAGAGAAACAATCTTCCTCAGGGAAGAGCACACCAATTGGTTATACAATACCAAATAGTCATCCATATAAACATATACATACATGAAACATTATACAGATTGAGCAGGTTGAATTTATCTATTTAGGAATGTATGTATATATGTATACTAGAAACATTAATGAAAAAAGAGGCCATGACTTTGAAAGAGAGCAGGTATGGTCCTCTGAGAGAATTTAGAAGGAGGGAAGAAAAGATAGAAATGATATAATTATATTATAATCTTAAAAACAATTAAAATAAAAAGCTAATATGCATATTTGGTTATGCTTAAGGCTCTTCAAAAGACTGCTAAAATTATCTCTCTTATGTATCTCTACATGAAGCCATCAACGTGTTTAAAGAAATTGATAACTTTGTAATCAGTACCTTCAGATTAGAAAGGACAGCAAGCAACATTTTTGTAAACACATTAGCATAGTGGGTAATAACACCAAAAGACAAGGCACAGAATTTGGAAATGTGTGATTTGGTTCAACAAGGTGCCAGGAGCACAGCAAAGCCTGGCCTTTTCTCCGGAAAGCACAACAGCATTGCTTCTTCTCACTTTCCACCTTGTGGCTGAAGTCCTCAGGCAGTTTTCAGAACTGTCCTGGTGAATGGTGCGTTTAAGGGTTCATGAGGCTTCATCTCATGTGTACTTGTCAGGCTTATTCCTGAGGTCAGAATCTTTATTGTAATCTTTATTTATTATAATATTTTCACTGGATTCTGCAATTTGACAGTCTTGTTCACTGTGTTTTTGGAGTGAGGTTGAGGGGCAAACAGGGTACTGAAGAAATAGGCAGGTTTGAAGAAAATAAACTGAATGTTGAAATTTAATATTTTCCATTCTGAAAAAGTCATATGAGTGACATCTTATTAAATATACATTCTGTTGTCCCGCGATTTTTATATTCGTGTTCTCGTCTATTTGTTTCTGCTATTTTGACACAACAGAGCTGTATCATCCCCTTGAGTTGACAATTGCTCTTTGAGAATGTGCATCTTCATTATTTTCAAAGGACAGAATGTTAGCCTGAGAACTCAGCACATGTTAAGGTCTGTTTCTCAGAGGGATTTCATAGGCAAATCTTGGGAGATATCACAGAGTGCAAGAATTAAGAGGATAGTGCATCACCCTGCTTTAAGGTCTATTACTAACCCTCCACTTGATTTCTTGTATCATTTTAAACATTTTAGTATACTCAAGTTATGCTTTGTGGGGCAGGATTAGGGAACTAGAATGCTAAGAGATTGGAAAGGTCTTTAAAGCAACACCTCCCTATTCTTTTACAGATAGGCAGCAGGGTCCTCAGAGGTTCATGGTAATTTTAGATATTCAATTGCTGAATATATAAATAATCCTTCAGTATTTTCTTAAACTATTCACTGGTACTTTAAATATTATGATATTGACAAATTTCATTCTCTCCCAATAATCCACACATGGATTTGTTCAAATCTTTATTGTCCAGGATGTAAAACATCTCCATGGTCTACTCTACATAGTGCTTTCAAAAATAATACATACTTGAAACGTATTATTTTAAAACATAACTGAAAATATTCAGAAGTTATTCACAGAAATTACACTGTATTATCCAGATGTGAGAAGTTCTTAAGACGAATTCTGCCAAACATTTTCTGAAGTCGTCTGAGATCACTGTGGTAAGAGACATGGTAGCCATTTTATCACTTAAATTTGGGCACTCCTTAGAAAGGTAGCTATGTGAAAGTATGGGCTGGATCCCACTGAAGTTAGAGAACACAGCAAGAACAGTCCAGATAGCTGCATGTCCATAGAGTTAGACATTGGATTTCATCAGTGAGGACTCCATTCCGTAGACATCTCAGAGGTTCCGTGATCTCATCTAGCCATTCCCCCTAGCGAGAAGGAGTACAATAGTGACCATCAGATTTTTCTGGCATAGTTAAGAAATGAGTTTCCTTCTCTTTATGTCCTCTATGCGGAGATGCCCTAGAGAGTAGAGATGACATTTGGTAGAAGACTCTAGATGGAATTCTAGGTGTGGAATGTCCTTCTGTACATGTGCTACTTTTATTGGTTGATAAACCAATCTGTTTCAGTCAATCACTTAGTAGAGTAAAGCCAGGTGGGAAATCGGAACAAATTCATATATATATATATATGAAACTAGGTCATTGGTACCAAATCATGAAAAGCGTGTTCTTTTCCTCAATATTTATGAACAGAGATAAACTCCTATGTGGGGAAAAATCAATCCTGTATCAGGTGCTTCCATGTTAACATAATAGATCTTCTTAGTGCGGCTGTATGCTCTCCACCATCTCCAAGACTAACGTGATCCAAGGGCACAGCTGAGATCATGTTAGGTTTCAACTTTTCCTCTCATAAGAGATCTCCTGAATGCAGCTGTATTGTCTCCATAGTCTCCAAGACTGATATTATCCAAGGGCACACCTGGGGTCAAGGTAGCTTTCAATTGGTCATCTTTGGAGCACCTCCATCCCATTTCAGGGCACTCCAAAGGTAGCATGGTGTAATGAGATTAAATATTCCCACTTGAAATACATTTGTGTACACATGGGTTCCTCCCTGTAACTATTGATGCTGGCAGGAGAGATTTGTGAGAAGACAGAGTTAAACTTTAAGAAAAAGAAAAAATAGAAAAGAAAAGAAAAATGACTGTATTTGCCTTTGATATAATGGCATTTTAGAAATAAAATAAAAGTCCCTTTGAACTTCCTCAAATGCACTGATACTCTCAAGTTCCTCTTCAATAGACTACATTTGCTCTGTGAAAGCTTACAGACTCTCTGCTCTGCTCCCCAGTGCCTCCCTTTGAGCCCCTCTCTTGCCCAAAATGTGGCCTCTACAGTCCATCGCCTTTCTGCTCCCCACACACCAGATCCTGTGCCCTGATCCTGTGGTCTCACACACAGTCTCATTTCTTCATGCTAGGGCAGGTACTCTTTTATCTTTACTGCATTCTTCCTCAATGACTCCATGCAAATGTCTCACTTTTTGAAGTCCCTGCTAGATTCTCTGGTCAGCCACTGATTTTGATGCTTAATCTGCTGGCTGTTGGTGGTGACTTTCTCTTCCAGACCTTTTCTGATATGTGGATTCTCTCTGAATTTTACCAATACTCTCCTCGCTTTTATATAGTTTTGAAATATTTCATTAGCTTCACATGTGAACACCAAGAACTAGAGAAACAAAGGTTCTGTTGTAAGGAGACACTTGTTTGTTCCTGGCTGCTCAACCCCAAAATAACCACACAGAAACCATATTATTTTAAACACTGTTTGGCCCATTAGCTCTAGTTTCTTATTGGCTAACTCTTACATATTAATTTAACCCATCTCCATTAATCTGTGTGGCTTGCTGAGTAAAAGTCCAGCATCTGTCTCCAGTGGGGCTACATGGCTTCTCCTCACTCTGCCTCCTTTCTCCCAGCATTCAGTTTAGTCTTCCCCTTCTACCTCTGTTCTGCCCTGCTATACGTCCAAAGCAGTCTTTTATTAGCCAATGATATTCACAGCATACCGAGGGAAATCCCGCATCAAGAGGTAACTTCAAATAATGGACATGGATCTGATTTGTATATCAGTGGGGGAAAATTTTCTTAGCCTATGTTTAAGTTCAATCCTCAGCATAAAAATTAGGGGAAGGATAATTTCATAGAGATTATCATAACTTTTTTCTCAGTCCCACCATGCTTGTATGGACTCCTTAATAATTTTGTGTATACAACAAGAAATATGTTATATTAAAAGTTTGTTTTATTTAATTTTTGCAAATTTCTCATTGAAACACTGTTTATACAATCATTTCTACCCCCTCCTCTCCCCACTCCAACTCCTCTCATCTTCATCTCCAATAATATTCTCTCTCAAATCATGACCTCTCCTTTCTAATTATTATTTTTCAGTTGTGTATGGGTTTCTGTTTGTGGCTGTGTATGCATGTGTGTGTATGTCTGTGTAAGTGTGTATATGAGTATGTGTACATGTGTAGTTGCACATATGAGTGCACACAACTCGGCAAAATCCATTTAGCTTTCTAACACAACCCGAATGCAAAAATCTTTCTACTACGTTGTAGCACAAACATTTATGAAAAGCTTCCTTCTCTTTTCTCTTTCAATATTACTGTTATTTAAATGAACTGTGTAGCTAGGTAGATATGTTTGAGTAAGGGACAGAAAAAAGAATCAAATATTGGAGGTCTCCTGAGAACTGAAGGATAAAGTGAAGAGACAGAGGAGTAGTTTTGAGAGAAGACCCAGTTGGCTATCCATGGACTTTTAGGGTTCAGTTGCTTAATCACAGTTAATAGTTGTCACTTAGTGCTCTGATCTGAGAAGGTGACACAGAGGCCATGCAGACTGGTGCAGCGAAAGGGCATCCATTCCATCTCTCTCGGCTGTTGAGGGTAACATCAGTCACACTTGACTTTCCCAGCACGTATCTAACAAGCAAGCAAAGAAGACTCAGACTTCATTTTAACTTTTCTTACCTTCTTTTTAACAAAAGGAATAAGAAACACCTCCAGCTTTTAAAGGATACCTAGCACATGTACACAGCCAGATGGCGGGGTTACATCATACACAGATGATGAAGCTCACACATACATGCAAGGGCTTACAAATCTGTGTCATACATAGATGATGCGTGACCCTGGAATCTGGAAGCCATGTTGTATGTCTGAATCATTACAGAAGAACATTTGTAACTGGCCATAGAATCAAAGTACATGTTGAAATGGACCAGTATTTCAAATAACTAAGATATTCCCAGTTCACTCTCTCCCCAAAGACCTGTTTCCAACAGCTTGCACAGGAAAACTGAATGAAAGTCCCTGGAGAGATGTTACATGCCACAGAGAACTTCAGTGATGCAGATAAATTAGAATGTTGCAATCTCACAGCTAAATTATCCTAGGCCATCACTACCAGCCAGAAACTATCTATTTGTTGTGAAGTAGCATCTCTGCCACTGTCATATGAATATTAGATAAGACTTTAAAATGTATTAAGAAACCCCAGATTCTAGCAACTCCAGAGTTGAGAATGCTGCCAGATCATGTATAAGGTCTATAGCAGAGGTTCCCAATTAGATGTATTAGCTGACCTGATGTTCCCACAAAGGTACAAATAAATAAAAGTAAATTTATTTATGACTTTCTGTCTTCTCTTATAAACCTTTACGTAATGGTTAGCACATGTTGGAACATAGACTGTGCAGTAACCTAAATCTGTGTTCTGGGCTATGGTTATTCATATTTCACTCCAGAATAAACTCTCATATATTCCCTTTGAGATGCTTGATGCTTGCTGATTCTTGTATGTAATGTCATGGCCATACGTCGGGATGACATCTGTCAGGATATAGCATCCACAGTTCATATATTCCAGGGTCGTGGTGTATGTATTAGAATTGCTAGATTGGAGGAACAGAGATACAAAAGAAATACCGACCAAAAAGATGAACATGGGATGTACTCACTCATAATTGGTTTCTAGCCATAAATAAGGGTCACGGAGTCTACAATGGGTGAACCTAAAGAAGCTAAGTAAGAAGGTGAACCCAAGGAAAAACATATAGTTATCCTCTTGGCTATGGGAAGTAGACAAAATTGCCAGGGAGAAAATTGGCTTTT
>NC_022022.1:44394858-44443498 GCF_000317375.1 Microtus ochrogaster | reverse complement strand
GGGAGGAGGGGGAGGGAAATGGGAGGCTGGGAGGAGCTGGAAACTTGTTTTTTTTTTTCCTTTTCTCAAAAAAAAAAAAAAGATAGAAAGAAAGAAAGAAAAAAGAAATACAGAGAGTAGGACAGTAGAGGGAGGGCAGCCCAGTGAATGCTGAATGTGCCCTTGTTTATTTCTTAAGATCCTTAAACACCCCAATCCAGAAAAGGGTGACGAAAGTAAAAGACATTTTTATCATGATACAAGGAACAAACAAAGTGATTACCATCTAAATGCCCAAAACACCAAATAACCACACCCTAGGGCAGGCTATCTTTTTTGTAACCACTCCTGAAGTCAGACTTTCTGTCAGTGTCAGAAAGAGCAGGAGTATGCTTAAACTCTCTGGCTCTCAGTCAAGGTGGAGCAGACCCACTGGCCCCCACATTATAAAGTGTTCAACCCTCTGCTTAAGCCTACGATGAAGGACCCTGAGCTGAACATTCTATTTTGGGTTCCTTGGTTCCATTGCCTTTGGTGTCTTTCGGATTGCAGAGATCTAACCCTCTGAGCTCCCAGGGACTTTATGTCTTGTTTACCAGATGAGATGCAGCCCAACTTCAGAATTGCTAATAAAGGCCAATTACGTCTTGAACCTAAATTTGTTGCAATTTTGTCTTTTGACAGTGTAAATTATTCAACAGGTCACAGCCTCCTAATGCCTGAGGAAACATGAGCTTGGGGCCTATTTGTATGCACTAAAACTTTGTGTTCTTTCAATTAGATACAGTTTTCAAAATTGTGAAGTGATTGTGAGAAGGCCGCACACATTCATAATTGGAGTCGGTTTCTATATCGTATTGGCTGTGGGAGACCACAGTTCTGGTAGAATTTATTTTTGTGTAAGGGAGAAATAAATGCCAATAATAAGAAACAAAGAAGGCTGACAGGCAGAAATGAATCTTAAAGCCCACTGTTCTGACCCAGAAGTCTTTGCTGTTTATAAATTGGGTTCCACAAACAGACATTGCCTATTTTAGTGCCCATTAAAACCAAGAATTAACAGCATCCAGCAAATTCTGTGATAATGTCAACACTTGTTTCAAAGTTAGTTGAAGACAAGAGTGGAAGAACACACAGTCAAAAGCTTCTAAGGCCATATTGGAGCAGCAAGAGTCCTCCTGCTCATCCTCAGTGGATGCAGCAGGCTGTGCTAATACTATCATCAATTATAAGAAATGGGAAATTATTTGTATCTCACGATAAAATATTTAATCTGAAGGAAACAAGCTGCTCTTGGCTACACAAAATAGGAAATCTATTTATTGTGTGAGGATATTTATCAAACTGAGTCTCAATTAAAAAAAAAAAAACCTGACAGCTTAAAGACTTGAATTTGAGATAGTATTTGATATTACTTTAAAAAGTTAAGACCTGGGCAGAAGAGATGGCTCAGAGGTTGGGAGCATTGCCTGCTCTTCCAAGGGTCCTGAGTTCAATTCCCAGCAACTACATGGTGGCTCACAACCATGAGGTCTGATTCCCTCTTCTGGCCTGCGGTCATACACACAGACAGAATATTGTATACATAATAAATAAATAAATATTTTTTAAAAAGTTAAGACCTTATTAGCATCTAATGTGTGCTTCAAATGAGAGACAAGTTCTGGCTCTTTTGTCTAAGATTCCTGATCAAATATAAATATGTATTTCAGTTGCTACACATCTTTAGATTTAAAAGCAGAATATGGTAGAGCAAAATGACAAACAATACAGTTGGAAATAGCCCCAATTGTAGTTACTTCTATTATTCTACCATGAGTCTCCAAGTGCACAAGAGCAAACTGAAGCATCTGACATGAAGAAGTGACAATCTTCAAATAGGTAGGGCTTTCATCTTCAAAGTGAGCGCAACTGTCCCTATTAATAGTTTAAATTCCATATTACTGTGTTTAAAGCTATTCCCTCCTGAGGCTGTACAGCTCCACTACTCTTCACTGTTCATTATCTGAAGGGTTTCCACTGGCGAACTCAGTATTATAGGAACATTTGTTATTCTTCCATATTGCTGGATTTACTTTGCAGACCAATAACTATTCTATGAATGCAACTGAGTGTGTATAGAAAAGTTGGTAGGTAGCAAGGCAATATGATTGAAGTCTTGTTTCTGTGGGTAAGGGTGCATCCTAACCCTCCAGAGGACCCAAATTTGGTTTCTAGACCTACATGAGATTCACAACCATATACAAATCCAGCTCCAGAGCATCTGATGCTTTCTCTCTGTACTTGCCGTATACAGTAGACACACACACACACACACACACACACACACACACACACACATGCATGTATGTGCACACACACATACACATAGAGAGAGGGGCTGTAGAAAGTAAATATTTTAAACTGTAGCAAAGGTGAGTGTGAGAAAGGGACACAAACAGTTAAGAAAGAAAGGACATAGGAGGGGATGGCATCAGAAAAGCTGTGTTTTATCACAGTGAATGATCTGCCCATTTATTACAAAAGCAATATGGATGCAGCATGTCATTTCCCATGAAAGATGTATTTGGGCTCAACAGTAGATGTTTTCTCAAAAATCACAATAGTTATTAACTTAAGACTTACACAACAGATGTTCAAACATGAGTAATCTATTAGTTGCATGCATTTACATAGTATTCCATATGCATGAACGCATCTGGATTAGATAGGAAGTAAGGCATTCAGGTGATGGATTGCCGGTTGAGTGACGAGGGCAGAGCTCTGTCTCACCCTTTGCTGCCATGCTTTACCCACCTTTGCAGTGTTTTACATCGTAAGATACATGGTAGGTGAGCAAATAAGTGTCCTCTTAGGTTTTGCCTACAAATGCTCATTAGAAATACAGCTTTCCATTGGCCAGATGGGAGATAAATGAGTCATAAACTAGGTATAGGAAGAGGAACTAGGTGGAATTTTGAACATAAAGCTGCAGAAGTTAACAAAGTCGAGCAAGTAATAATCAGAGGAAGGGAGTGTCGGTAAAGACCAAAGATTTCTTTCTAGAGCAAAAAGTATTCAGCGTTGTGTCAGCAGGAGCTTCTTGACAGACTGATGCTGTTAATATGAACAAAGCAGTTGTAAACATTCACATGCATGATTTATGCATGAGAAAACTGTTATTTCTCATGTGTAAATAGAAAAGTACATTAATTGTGGAATGTTATTTAACTGGGCAAAGATGCTTTACATTTGTTGAGGCTGCAGAATATGATTTCAGCTGTGTAAAGGTGTGTTGCTTTCATTTATGTTGCATTTTTTTTGATTATGTAAAGATCTGTTGTATTTGTTTCACCTTGCCTGCTTAAGGAACCTGATTGGTCTAATAAAGAATGAAATGGTCAATAGCTTGGCAGAGGAGGGATAAGTGGAGCTGACAGGCGGAGAGAATAAATAGGAGGCTAAAAAATGAGATGAACTAAGTGAACAAGGCAGAAAGAGATATTCCTGTTGGGGCAGAAGTCAAGCAGCTGCCAGACAGACAGACATAGAAGTGGAGAAAGTGAGATATACAGAATGGAAGGAAATGGAAAAAGGCCTGAATCAAAAGGTAGATAAAGAGAAACAGGTTAATTTAAGTTAAAAGAGCTGGCCAGTGCAATGGTCTGTTTTGTCCCTTTAAGAGACAAGCTGTGCCCACTCCATCTCCTGTCCGCTGAGGCAAGCAGGTCTTTTTGCTTCCAGTCTGAGTTCCTTTATTTCTGTCACTCTCCCAAAGAGGCAGCTTCTGCCTTGCTCCCTTCTCCCCACTTCTTCCCTTCTTCCCCTCTCTCTATTTCTCTCTTTCTGTCTTTCTGCCTCTCTCTGTTCTTCCCCCTTCTCCCCTTTCCCCTTGTCTTCCAAAACCCACTAAATAAATATCCATCCTCACTCTGCATGGCATGCCTATCACTCTCAAGTCTCTCATCTGCCATGTGGCTCCTTACCTGGGATCTGCTGCCCCTCGGTAACCGGCAGTGTTTCATTTTTACCATAACAGCCAGAAACCAGCGTAAGCTGGGACAAGCATTCAAAACTAAGTCTCTGTGTCATGATTTGGGAGCTGGTTGGTGGCCCAAAAGAAAAAAGAAATGGTACATTTATTTTTGAGTTATACTGTATAGTTTAACTTGCTAAAAGGGGGCCAAGTGTTCTCAAATCATACCATTTTACACTTCTACCTGCAAGAATAGAAAAAAAGTGCTCAGTTATTTAACATTATTTGTAGAAATCAACAAAAAGAGTTCCTTTTATTTTTTTAAATCTCCCAATTGTACCAGGTCTACAGTTGAAACTCATAATGAGTTTTAGCCTCTTTTCCATAATGATCAAGAGACTAACTTGCATCTCATGTGCTCGCTCTCCACACAACGCACTTGTTGAAATATTTTTCTCTTCTTTCAGTGCTTCTTATTTCTCATGTTAAGATGGAGAGCCCTTTAAACATTTAGAGTATGAATCCATTCCCAAACATGCAGTAAACTTTCACTAATTTCTGATATTTTTTCCATTCTTTTAAAGAGGTTTCTTGAGGAAAGAGAGTTTTAAATTTGAAGATTTAGATTTATTAACCAATAAGTGCTATTTTTGTCTCAGAGATTAGCAGTTGAGATAATAGTGGAAACAATATAAAGATGGTTGTAAAAAAAATCACAATATTGAATTAAATTGCTTAGAAAATGAGCAACAGCAAGAAGGATGTAAGTTCAGGGGCTGTTTCTTAGAATCTTCCAAATTTTCAAGAGGAGGAGGAAAAAGGCTTTCCAGAACAAAGCCCAGGATAGTCTGTGTGAGGGGAGTGGTCAACTGCCTCACAGACATCCCATATGAGCTGACGTCCCAGATGTGAGAGACAATATCAGAATAGCCACTGAGGAATCGACGGGAATTTTCAACCAAAAAAAGGCTTATGATATAGTAGGAAAGACAAGTCTCACTCAGGGGAGGAGAGCAATCACTTTCTGTCTGTATTAGTTTTAGATGAAGAAGTGTCTGTCACCCATGCTGATGGAAAGAAGGCAGTTAGAGGGGGATGGTTCATGCTATTGCAAAGAGAGCAGAGGCTGAGGGTCTGCTTCTGGGATGTGGAACAAGATCTGGACACAAGTTAAATGTCTCCTGATAAACATGGAGCAGGTCCTTTGCTGATGTATCAGTGAGCCTAGCAATGCAGGTAGGAATCTGGGACCCAGAAGGGACTTGCCAGCTTCTGAGGGTTTGTTGGTTTGAAAGCATACACATGCTAGCATGTTTCTCCTTGTTTGTTACCAGTAACACATATATAAAACTATTGAAGCAAGTGATCTTTTTAAATGACTTTTATTGTGTTACTGCTGCAGGTCCATGTGACTAATAGTTTTCCTTTTTGGTCGTATTCTTGGTTCATACCATCATCTTCAGACATGATTTTGTTTTGCTTGTTTTTTAAAGTATATTTAAGGGAAGGGAATGTCTTGTCTCCATGTTATCTCAACTTTCATGTATATCTAAAGCTATAGCAAGGATAGCCTTTGTCCCCAGTGTGCTTATTTAGAAGTAATTTAATGTGACACTTCAAAGTACTTTATTGCTATGTTTTTATTCCTTGACAGACTCACACATGTCTGTAATTCATTGATGTCATACCCTAGACATCACATTTTTTTTTTTGTTTTTTTGAGACAGGAATCACTTTTCTCCCTCCTCTTGAAACCCTTCATTGCAATAATTTTATGTTTTTGTTTTGTTGTATTTTGTTTGTTTGTTTGTTGTTGTATGTTTAGTGAGTGTTACTTAACATAAATAGGAGATGGTTTACTGGATCATGGACAAGCTAACAGTGGTTATACCAATGAAGAAAGTGATTCCTCTGTAGCCACCACTGATTACTCAAAGTCTCACAAAGGGGAGAGTGAACATTGGTCCCTTCCTCATCTGTGATGAGATGGAGATGGGCCTGGTATTGTGTAGGTAGCCACAGCTGCTGCCCCCCCCCATTGTTGCAATGACCATGATGTGGCTAGAAAATATTCCAATTCTTATAGACAAAGATTTCTCTTTTTGTATTGGCTTTACTAAAATCGATGTTATGATAAAACATATGAGAGACAGGAAGCTGAGGAAGAATTTTTAAGGATGAATTTCCTGATCATTTCAAATTTGATGAATGCTACATTTTTCTTATAGTGTACAAGTCTTACAAATGTATTATTGCTCATGCTGAGAAGTCTAATAAAGATATTAATTTGGTTTTATTAAACAAATACTTCCCCAGCTTATTAGACATATCCACTTCCATTTAATTAGAATGATATTTAATATGTGATTTTATATAAGCATATTTGAATTTGAAGGAGTTGTAGATAAAATAGAGTGATCTAAAACTAAATCAAAATGAGGAACTCTCCATTTTTAATGAAAAAAGTAAGAAAAAACTGTCTAATTTAGAAGTGATCAAATATAAAGCATGCAACTAAAGTGAGGGGATGTAGTCGGGATTGGGGGTTTATGGAATCTTCTGCAAAGCAAGAAATGCTTTGTGTGCCAGCTTAGGTATCTTTATTCCCCCTGTTTGTGGCTTTAGGAGTCAGATCCTTGGACATCTTCAGATAAACAAAAAGTTTTGGTGTTTTGCAGTTCCTAGGATATGCATAAGTGAGAGACGATAGCAATAAATGAGTCATAAGAAGCATGCAGCCATTTGAGTGGTTCCTATGACCTAGAATTTACATCAACAAAGTATATTTAGAGCTCTGAAATTGCAAGGTCAAAATAAGAATGTAGATTTTCTCTATTTTTGATGAGTTTGGGGCACTTAAGCAGAGCAAGATGAATAAGAAACAGCAGAGGAATGGCTTGTACTGCTTAAAATTTCATCCTGGTCCCATCGCCCTTGTATCTTTTCCATTAAGTATTAACTGTTCTTCAATCTGGGATGCAATCACAGCCTAATAAAACTAAAATTCTCTAAAATACAATCCAGGAATAGAAGTTGTTTCAAGGCTTATAAAAATCCTTTCTGATTTAAACTTGAATTCTGTTCAGATCGGGGTTGGTTGCAGCATAAAAAGGAAATAAAATTAAAGGAAAAATGTGGACTTACAGATTCAGAAAAGCAATGTTCCAATCTACGTAAAAGTAATGCAGAATATAATCTTTTTGTGTTCAAAGTGGATTGGGGTGAGGAAGAAAAAGCATGGAAGCTGACATCACAAGTTACAGCACAGCTTTGAGATCAAAGCTCTAATTACACATATAACCAAATTAGATGAAGAAGTTCAATAGACTTTTTATACTTCACATTTTTGGCTTCTTTCTGTAGATAAAAGATATTGATATCCAATACTGAAAACTGTACCATTAGTGGAAAAGCTTCTCTGCTACAGTGGAGTCTCTCCATTGGAAGGTCGTCTTCAAACAGATGTTAGATCTCTGCTGGCCCTGAGAGGACTTCAAAGCTGAATAAACTCAAAAAGGGAGGAATGTGGCATCAGCAAAGTCATTCAACCGCGAGGTATACCATCCACTCGCTCGCCAAACAGAGCAGCCTCAGCCCCTGCTGCACAGAGCCTTGAAGGGCTTCATTATTGCTTTTGATTTTGCTGATTGCTTATTAGCTGACTCTCTCCAGCCACCTGGCTGTTCTAAGTGAAAAGATCCCACTTGCATTCGAAATTATTATTGGCACGGTGATTGAAAGGGGGAAATCCTTCCAAGAACACATTTCGTCTGCCCTTGACCATGGGAAAAGTGACCAGGAGAGGAGGGAGCTTGCTTAATGGAGCCCATTCCACTTGATACACCCTCAAATAACTGCAAATTGAAAGATTGCAAACTAGGCAAGGACTAGTGGACTAGCTAATGAAGCATTTCTCACTCTTAGCTTCCCAAGGAGCCCGGGTAGGAGGACTGTGCTGCACTTGTTGGCGTCTGCAGCTCCTGTCTAATAGCATTTGTGTCCTTGCAGCTCTGTCTGAATATACCATTGACTAAGCACCAAAAAAAAAAAAGAAAGAAAGAAAGAAAAACCTCTTTTCCTATAACATAGATAAACTTAAGCTATCATGTTAAAACTTACATATTTTAGCATACTGCAGTGTTTCTCACAGAGCGCATGTGTCCTGTCCATGTATGTTTAAGTAGTTTTCACAGAAAAAGTGAAGAACTAAGATATGGGCTAGATGAATGGCACCCGAAAGGACTGCATCTTTATCTGCTTTGTGGGGGTGTCTTTGCTATGTGTTCTAGGCATGTAAGGAAGCGTCTGAGAGTTCGTGAAAGATGTCTCGTGCAACACTGAATCTTTTACATGAATATATTAGTGGAATTTTGCAGAGCACTGAAAAATCCATGTATGCTGGTAACCTTCCCAGGATCCACTTCCTACTAATATTTTGTGTGGACAATACCAAAGAAGAACATAAGGGTATGGACAGAAGCTCCATTCGGTATGGAGCATTCTTGGGTGATGGACATGCCTGTGTTTAATGCTCTCACTGTCTCCCCTGGAAAGCAAGTGTCTTATTTCTGTGTTACTCCCCTACTACACTTCCTATCCACAATCTTTAGCAACTGTTAGCCTGGGATGCTCTCATTAGTACAAAACCACCATGATGAACGAATCGTCTCATCCCCAGTAAGTGGCTGTGACACATGCCGTGGCAGATCTACAGGCACAGATTTCAGTTCTTGGGCAGTGACAGTTGTCCCAAGAGTGCACTTTCTACAAGCCCAGGGACCTAAGAATTCATTCGCCAAATCGCCTTTTTCTATAACCTTTACCAAGGTTTCATCTCCTTTGTTCTGTAGAGGAAATAGCTTTGGAAGGAAAACAGAGGGTTTGTTCAAAAGTGGACACATAAATTTCAGAACCTTCTGCTTTGTGTTTTTCTGTGTTGTAGGGGCCTGAAATCTTAAACAAATTGTCAGATCCAGCACCTAAAATCTGGTGTGAAATAAAATATCCTTGCCAGAAAAGGGTACAGCACTATTAACCATATATCTTTCTGAAAGCATGGCATTTAAAATACAGACAGCTTTCCGAGAGTGCGATGATTTTATAGGTGGGGGAATAAAAGGCTATGGCAAAGTCAAACTGCTGGTCTCCATGAATCATCTCCGTAAAATATGATAGCTCATTCCTCCAGGGTGCTCAAGTCTATGGTCTATGCATTTTAGTAAATGCCTAGTCTCAAATTCTATCAACTGGCCTTAGGTGGCACGCAGTGTTCAAAGGTGGATACAATTAAGCTAAGAGCAGCGATTTCGCATCGTCTGCCTTTTGCTGTGAGAAATTCAGGAGTTACTCTTACGTGACTGTGCAGATGTGCGGAGAGGAATGGCATACGGTGCTTTAAATGTGTACTGACGGCTCATCTCCTAGGGACAGCTGGCCAACAGTATGAGTTCCAGGACAGGCGCTCATTATTATTAGGGTAGCACTGAGTGGATGTTGGAAGTAAGAACTGGTCATGTCAGGAAGGGATGCCCTCGTGAATAAGTTCATGTCCTTATCATGGGAGTCTCTTATTTTGTTACAAGAACAGGCTCCATACAAGTGACTCAGAGTCTCACCTTGTTTTGTTTCCTTCCCAATTTCTTAGCATTTTGCCCTCTATAGTGTATTAGTCAACTGCCCAATTAGAAACCATAGTTACAGTGATGGGCATTCCAACCCCTGGAGATAAGAGTTAAATGGACTTTTGCCATAAATTATGCTGTCTCAGGTATTTTTTTAAACCAAAAAGGAAAAGGCAAAGGCCAAGGCCAAGGCTAGGAACTACCTGAAATTTGGATGCTAGCCAAGCTATCCAAATGCTCTCAGTGCTGTACATGATGTATTGGAGGAATTCAGAGATATGACACTCATTTTTCTACAGAGTTTACATTCATTCCTTCCTTGGACTTACAAGTAGTGCTCATAAATTATTTTTAGTAAGTATTATCTGAAAGCAAGCATTAAAGTTAAATAATGGAATATCAGTGTTCTACACAAAGAGACAAATTGAGAAGTGTGCATTGGCAACTCTCCTTGCTTATTTTTCTGTAAGAAAAGTAGGAGAAAGGAGGACAAAATATATAAATAATTTTTCATAGCTATGAGATTTATGCATAGATTATTTCCATATGAAAATTATTTGTTTACTACCTTTAACTACCTGTACTATTCAAACACCCACTTGCTAACCTTCAATAAATATTTATCAAGAGGCTATGATCATGCAACAGAAGCTGGCCCAGGCTCAGCACTGAGAATCTGAGTGATAGCAGGAAGTGCTATGGTTCTATGTTCTATTGGAACAAAATTGAAGAATTGGGGTTATTTTAGGAATGGAGCCTTTTCACATACACTAGCTTACAGATCCACATCTCCATCCTCAGCTCCACTATGTATCTGAATCTTCTAGAAATGCCCTCATTTTTCATCTATTGGTGACACTGGTTTGCGAACATATATTGCTTTGGGGACCTGTTTTCTTTTTTCTTTTATCTCATGCACATAGCTCAGGCTAACATGAACTTGGTATGATGAGTAGCTAAGGATGACCTTGCATTCCTGCCTTCACCTTCCATATGTACAATCATGTGCCATCAGAAACTGCTTATGTTACACTGGGAATTGAACTCGGGGCTTCCTGTTTCTTAGGTAAATGCTCCACCAATGGAGCTGCCTCCCACCCCTGTAATGCATTTATTTAATGTCCTAGGAAAGAGATAGGTTCAATAAAAGTTAAGGGGGAAATTATACCAAAACAATGTGAGGAAGAAGAGTACAGGTCTCTTAGTAGATGGGGCCCAAGTTTTATAGGAGTTGCAGGATAAAGTCTTGGCTCCAGACTCAAAAGTAAAGCACCCCCCTGTCCGTAGGGTGTTCATCTAAAACTGCTGCTAGGTCCAGTCTTAGAATCATCTGGCTTAGTCAAATTACACCATGCATTCATAGAAAGATATCAGAAGAGCAAGTTCAGTGGCCTCTGTGGTACAATGACTGGTGACACCCCACTGACCTTGTAGCGGTCAGAGCCACTAAGGGGTATTTATCTGGGGGTCTGGCACTCACCAGCAGTGACTGGTAGGTGAGTTGCTTCACCTCTCACATCTTAGTTTCCTCTAGTGTAAAAGGAAGAAACTAGCAACGTCCTGCTATTGTGATAATTGACAGAACACAGAAGAGGGTCTCCACATCCAGTACTTGCCATGGCAGCCTTGAAATGCTTGCCCCCAGCAGTTTTCAATCCTACTGTCTCTTCCATACCTACAAATATTTTCTGGCAGCCTTCCTTTCTGGAGGATGACATTTTGAGGGTGAGAATTTAACCTCCTCCATAGATTTCTTCCCTTCCCCATTGTTGAGACATGAAAGCCTGGCACAATCCTAGCTTCAAAGCAGCTAATAGCATTGAAGAATGAGCCACTCCACAGTGGTGCGGATGACAGAAGGTACAGCACCACAACTGACCGTTCCCACACATTAATGAAAACAAAACCTGCAATCATTCTGTCATCGGAAATCTATTTCAGGAGACTTTCTAAAGAAAGGATATAATTTCACCAATATCAGCAAGACTCGGTTGTTGAGTAACTAGAGAGAAAAGCCCTGCTAGCCGTGTGTGACTCACATACCCTGCAAAGAACAGAAACGTCATCCTGTGCTTTTAATGTATCGGGCATATTTCCCAGAACACTACAAAGTTTTAATGCATGATAATAAATAGATGGTGCCAATATTATAAAGAGTTAGTTATTACATTTCAACTGCCAATTAAAAGTAAAGATGTTGGTGGCATTTGAAGCTCTGCATGCCTTGTTTTCTTGCCAGTATCATGTACATTTTCATAAAGAACTCCTCTTTGTAGATTCATGACCAAGTCTGTATGGTTCAGAATGAGACAGATATTTACAAATTTGTGACTAAGAAAGGTTCTGAACATTTGCCAATGCCTTAATACCTGGAGTCTGCAATTAATTCCATGACAGAGTCAAGGACCCGTGCAGGAGTCATCAATATGGTAAGTTGACCCAGAAGGATTATCCTTGTTCTGCTGAGCACAAGGTCATCAAGAAGATTCTCCCAGGAGGGAAACGGGAAGGGTCTGAAGGGGACACGTGGTTACTGAAGAAGAGACTGAGAAGTTCTCTTGAGGTCACTATCAATGCTGTTAACAACCCCGGGCAACATGAAATGGCCAGAAGTGCAGACGTGCCACTGAGACAGAAGGGATAACTCTGTCTCAATTAGACAGCATTCTCAATAAGAGTTTGTGCTGTTCTGATCCACAGGGCTTTAGTACTGAGATTTTAAGAATTATTTTTGTTATTATGCATATGAATGTGGGTATGTACATGTCAATGCAAACACTCTCAGAGGTGGGCAGAGGGTATCAGATCCACTGGAGGTAGCATTACAGGTAGCTGTCAATCAACAGACATAGGCGCTGCGGGTCAGAACTCAGGTCCTGTGGGAGAGCAGAGCACACTGTTAGTCACTGAGGCATTTCACCAGCTCCTGGGTAGTAGAGGAGGATGCACTGGAGAGGGTATCATGTGGCCTTACCTCCACACCAGCTAACTAAGAAGATGAATGTTGTATGTAGCTAGTTAGCTTATATACAGATAAGAGTTTAAGAGGCCTCCCTCAGGATTGTGGGCATTAACCAGAGACCATATTATTCATGTATTCAAATGGGAAGCTTTTTATTACCTTTTCTTTATTCTTGAGGAATTCGTACATGTATACCATGAAAAACACAGTCCTATCTGCCTCCCATTCACACATCCAACCCTATCAGACCTCCATAAGCTCCTGCCAACATTCATGCCTCCTGGGTTATTTTGTTGTTGCTGTTGTTTGTTTTGATAATGTTTTAAGTCCAATAATTGGTACTTATATGTGAGTGAGCCTGGGACTAGTCATTGGAGTATGGAAATCTACCTGCAGCTAAACAGTAAAAATAATCATGATAAAATTTAGAAAAAAAGAAATAAAGAAATGATTGTTCTTCTCTCACTAGTTATTAGCTTCCAATAGTTCCTCAGTAGGGATGGGGCCTAGACATCACCTCCCTGAATCCACTGATTGTCAAACAAGAGACTTTTAATTATATTGCTCAGACAGTCACCAATTTATTTATTTTTCATAGGATAGAGTAAATCTATTTAAAATCAATGAGAAAATTATTGACCCAAGCTTTCCCTCTGCTTACATGTCCAAAATATCTCCAAGCCATCTAGAGAACACTGATCTTTTTAATGGACTTACTTTGTCTTACTTTGACTTGAAAAGGATAGAGAAACTTTTCTCCCATGCCCAGGATTCCTCTGTCCCTAGTGTCTACTTAATGACATTTGTGTTCTCTTCAGATTCAGTGTTTTTACCTTACAGCTAGAAGCCAGTTTAATAATCATCTCTTAATAACTTTTAAACTTATTTTTATTTTAATATGGATTTGTGTTGGGGTTGTCAGGTACAGGGCTATGTGTGGGTGAGTCCTGCTGCCCATGAATCTAGGAGTGGATGTCTTATTCCCTAGAGTTGAAATCACAGGTGCTTGTGAGCTGCTTGAAGTAGGAGCTGAAAATCAAACTCTGAGAAATACCACATGATCACTAAGGAATGAATATCATCATCGAAATAGAAGATGATTCCCTAATTTTGACTTTGTTGCAAAAAAAAGTGATTAATTTCCCATCAATAATCTTTAGCAGTAATCAAGACTTTGTGATTTGTAACCACCTCAGTCCTGTGTGTGCCTGATGTAGTGGCCGGCTGATGTCTTTGCAGTGGGCAGATGAAACTGTGAGTCAGGCTGGTGGAAAAGACTGACCTCAAGTCATTGCAAGTCGATGAACTCATTCTAAATCTCAAATGATGTGTGAAAGATGCTGATTCTAGGCAGGAGGCTGTTCCATGGTGAATGATTGATAAAATGCAAATATTTCTATCCATACAGCAATGCTCAGAGATAACATTTCATGGCCTGAATATATACATATATATTATTTTAATTTCAAATTTAAGATTTTCTTTTAATTGCCAAACTTTTGCAAAGCATTTGTTCATTGGTGATGGGTAAAAACATGTTTCATCATATTTTCTGCAATAACTCCATGTCCTGAAATTTGAAAGCCTTACCAATTTGAAGGAAAGTAGAGGTCTGTTCCATTTTAATTTATAATTACTCTGGCTGAAAGTCACAAGGGATATCACTTCTTATATTTACTAATCATCTATAAACTTCTTAGCATGATGCTTGCCTAAGTCTCCTCTGTGCTTTTGCTTGACAGTGCCAAATCTTTGACTTCATCTCTAAGCTCTCAGTTCATATTCTGAGCCTGAAACTCTAGAAGAATAAATACCGCAAAGATGCCTATTAAATCTAATTTCTAGAAGTTGTGACATCAGCATTACTACCTACACGAAAAATTAGTATTAAAACAGATTTTGGCTAAGAGTCTGGGTGTTTCAATTATGTAAGTAGTATGGGGAGGAGAGAGATTTGTTGCATGGACCCCTGAGAAGTTTCCGTAGTAAGAAATTCCTGATGAGTTTATTTCTGAATTTTTACAAATTCCCTGATATCTGTCCTTCACCTGAGCAAAGAGATGAGTTTTTGAATGAGTGTTGACTTCTTGAGTCAGGAATCACTTCCTTTTGTGTTCTGCAGATGACATCCACCACCTAGGACCTTGGAAGGCACAGATAAGATGTCCAGGTGCACCTTGATTATAGTCTGACACATAGCTGTTCTTTGTGCCTGAGAACCTGGAAGAATGTTTTGTTTGGAAAAGGAGCAGAGTCTACTGAGGTGTGAATTCATATGGGGAGCTGTTAATTTGGTCTAACACAGGAGCAATGAAGGTGGTTAATTTCTTTCCCTCTCCATATTTTCATTTTTATCAAAACCGTCAAAAAATTAAGATTGCTTAAATATGACCTGTTTTCTTTCTGCTTCAGTCCTGTTGAGTCTACCTATTAACCAAGTAATCAGTCTTTAGATATGAGGGTTGAAGGGGAGGAGAGAGGCGGGGAGAAGAGCAGAGAAAAAAAATGTAGAACTTAATAAAAATTAAAAAAAAGGACCTAGGTTATTAAAACATCTTAAATGCAAAACAGAAAATTCATTACATTTTGCCTTTTGACTCCTCAGTCTTCAGACAGTTTTCCAAATTTAAAGATAATTCTTACTGGTGATTTCATGTTTTACAAAACTGAATCTGGACAGCATTTCTTCTCTTTCTTCAACTTTTTCTATTATCGTCTGTAGAAAAAATTACCCAACACCAAGAAGTGTTTATACTAACACTCACACTCATACAGCATAGCTGGTATGCTGTTTCTGTGTTCACTGATATGTTTCCTAATCCCTCCTTGTCTCTCTTCTTTCTCATCTTCCTCCTTCCCCTCTTTTTCTTCCTCTCTTCCCCCTCCTCTCTTTGCTGTTCTTTATGGTTATGAGTCCTCTTTTTCTTTTGGATCTAGGTTTATTCCTGAAAATACATTCAAAAATGAGCATCCAAACCCAATTACCTGCTGCTGTGGGCTCAGACGAAGCTGCAGGCACCCTGGGCACCATCACTGCCTAACATGCCTTCTGGACTTTCCAGATTTCAGTAGCAAGGAAGACTCAGTCTGTGTTTGTCATTCTTTGAGGTCAAGGGCATGCAGAGCTCATCGCAAGCCAACCCAGTGTTACCCACATCTCTAAGCACATTGCGTTTCCAAGGCACCCTGCTTTCCCGGTTTTCTTCCAGGCCCATGTGTCACTCCGTGGCTTGTGGCCTGCCATTAAGAAAGTGAGGAGTTGGAGATGAGGGTGTGTAGGAGGAAAGGAGTGGGTAGGAAGAAATTATCGGAAGTGTATCTTCATTAGACTACTGCTTCATTAACTACTGAACCGTGTATCAGAAACCTGAGCATCTCTTTCATTTACATGTCCGTTGTCTTGATGGTCTTTGTTCATGACTTCTGTTACCTCAGAGTGGAAAGAGGAGCCGGAAGGCACCCCAGATCTCTCTGCGGCAGCTTCCACACTGGTCCTCTTGAGGCTGATCTCATAGTCATTCACCACCACCATGATGGACACATTCTCAATCATCAGCGTCTTTCCGGGCTTTGCATTGCTCTTGTGTTTTCAGTGATAGGATACAGCTGGTACCGGGTGAAAGCTTTTCCTTGTCTGGGATGCCTCTTGTTCTCCGTCACTCTCCTCCCTGTTCTCACTTGTTTTCTGTCACTGAGCCTCTCCTCGTCCTTTTCCAAAGCCACACATGTGGAAAAATCCTGTGTCCTCATTTTCCAGTGTGGATTCTCCTCAAAGGAAAAAGTAAATTTTCTAGGTTTGCTACAACCTTTCTCTGTTTAATCCAGTTTACAAGTTAAGCTTGCTCTTTAAAAATCCAGCAGAAAAACAAATTTATATTCTCATCTGGTATTCAATGGGATGCAAGCATACATAACTTACATTGGATACAATCTAATATTATTTTATGGTATAATTTATTATAAAATATCACATTATGATTTATGGAGAGTTGTCATGTCACTCTACAATACTTGTAAATTCAGCAATTATTGTTATTAACACAAAATTAATCAAGCTTCTCTCAACCAAAAATTGTGTATGTCCTCAGAATATTTCTCCAATTTTCTTTTCACTAAAATCACTTCTGCGAGTGTTGAAATCTGTCAGTTTTTAGTGTCAAGGGACTTCTGTGATGGGGTGGCATTTGCTTTCACAAACACACGTGACCCTGTAACAGACGCTCGCAGAGTCCACACAGCTTGAAGAATTGGTCCTGCTTCTGTACTTTTATATTCTTCAATGACCCATGAAACTCTTTGTCTGTATTTTAATATGTGTATTGTATCGCTTTATTTATTTTTTCCATGCATTTGTAAATCAGAGAAATATATGCAGTGTAACTTTAGGGTTCCAGTGATGGTCAGAACTGGCCAATTAATAAAGACTCAAGAAGTTCACATATTAAACAACAAAGACCAAAATTTTTATGTAGAGATAAAATTTTATTTTTGAGGTCAAGAAAGAGCAGCTTTTAAAACGTACATATTAAGGAATGTGATATTTGAAGAAAAGCAAACATAGGGTTCAAATAACAAGGGAAATGAACACATATACTTCCCAGTTTCCATGTGTTAACTTTTTCCTGTGCCTAACTCTGTGCTATTCCAAAATAAGGTGACTCAGAGTTCACACTTTCTCTGTGCTGGTGTCTTTCTTGATTTTTAATCATCTATCCATCCTGTCCCCTGGTCGGTGAGTCACATCTGTTATTATGTTGCGTGTACTTCTTACCTCACAAGAATGTCATTGGAAGAAAAATGAGATTACAGCTGTGAAATTCTCTCTGCGCAGCGAAAGGAATATATTATGCGAATGTACCTTACAGTGAGTACCCATTAGAAGGACAAGTCTACTTTATCTAAGAAGGATGAAGACAAAGAACTGTGAGATGGGCTCCTGATGTTTCACTTAGGCAAGCATTAAATAAAGTTGTCAAAAAATTTCTTTTCCGTTACATATGAAGTATGTTAGAAACTCAGAATTACCCCCCTCCCTTTTGGCATAAAGGGACTCTAATCTCATTTTCCTCCTTCTGGGTAATGACTTATTGTGTGTTAATACAGAGATTTTCATTTGCTAAGTGTTTTACAAGCATTTATTAGTGAAGCCTTCTTCATTATACACAGCATTTTATTCAATAAATGTCAACAAACTTTATCCATAAGATGGTTGAGGAAGAAAGTCGCCCCATAGCCTGCCTGGCATTGTGCAGTCAGAGCAAAGTAGCTCAGTTATTTCAGGCCACACAGTGGGAGGCAGAGCTGAAATTAGAACTCGGGCTTCCAGCTTTCAACCTCTGGAGTGCTGGCACCCTGCTGAGGAATTTCATGCTTTGCAACTCCTGCTTTTCTGGTGATATTGAGACATATTCCAGTAGTGATGGATCAGATACAAATTAAACATGAACCTGGTGATTATGTTTTTATTTTTTTCTTGAATGAATAAAAAGCTCTTAAGAGTTTTAGTGTTCCTTAGAACTTTATTTCAAAATTAGCAGCATAAATAATTGCAGCAAATGTGACATTGGCAAACTGCTGAAGTTTCTTTTTCTAAAACGTAGATACTAAAGTTTCATGTTTGTTTTTTCTTTTAGAAAATATGGATATGAGTATATGTGCCTGTAAGTGCATGTGTGTGTGAGTGCATGGAGTGCATTTGAGTGCATGGAGCACATGTCAGTGTATGTGAGTGCATGTGAGTACATGAGAGTTCACTGAGTGCATGAAGTGCATGTGAGTGCATGTTAGTACATGTGAGTGCATGTGAGTACATGTGAGTACATGTGAGTGCATGTTAGTACATGTGAGTGCATGTGAGTTCATGTGAGTGTATATGGAATGTATGTGAGTGCATGGAGTGCAGGGATTACATATGAGTATGTGTGAGTGCATATGAGTGCATGGAGTATATGTGAGTTCACAGAGTGCATGCATTGCATATGAGTGCATGTGAGTGCACGGAGTACATTAGTGAGTGTAGTGCATGTGAGTGCATGTGAGTGCATGGAGTAGATGTGAGTTCACAGAGTGCATGCATTGCATATGAGTGCATGTGAGTTCATGAAGTGCATTGAGTGCATGTGAGTGTCTACAATCCTATTGTCTGGGGGAGGCAATGTCAGGAATCCTTGGACAAGATGACTAGCCAGATTAGCATAATCATCAAGGTCTTTGATCAGTGAATGGTGCTGCCAGGATATATGAAGCGGGCATCAAGAAAAACACCTAAAACATACAAGTATACACAGTACCACATGCACAGCTGTGCCCACAGCATACAATCATACAGATATCACACATGCACATGCACACATGATACAAACCATAGCCAGGAAAAAATGTCTCTCATCTTACCTTTCCTAGGCTGGAATACTCTCTAGTCTACCAGGTTTCTCTGTTGAGCTCTTCGTCATCACCATGACTGTCATCATGCCACTGTGTTTTCATGTGTTTACCATATTGACTATATTCTGTACAACAGATATGCATCCATGTACTTCTGAATGGCTTCAGCTGTGATTAGCTTTCTGAGTTTGACTCTGCTACAATGTTTAACTTCAAATAATTTAATTAAATTATTGATATATTCATAAACACATTCTTCAAGGTATACTATTTATCTTAGTAAGTTTGAACATTAACTTGGGCTCAAACCAGCTCATTATTGTTGAAATCAACTGAGGTCTGCTTCCTGCAGAACTTTCCTCTTTCACTATCTTTAGGTTTTATTTACAGCCATGTTGGACCATTGCTGAGGAATATTCCTTCGCACTGTATGAATATATAATATATGTTGCTGTGACTGATGTAATACAGAGCCTGACTGGTCAACACCAGAACATGATAAGATTAGGCAGGAGAGTAAAAATGTAAGAATGCTGGGAGAAAGAAGGGCAGAGTCTGGAGTTGTCAGCCATATACAGAGTGAGCAGCAGATGAAAATGTGACGTTAATAAACAGTACCACCGCATGGCAGAGTATAAATTAAAAATATAGGTTAATTTAAATTATAATAGCTAGTTAATAATAAGCCTAAGCTATTGGCCGTGCATTTATCATTAATATAAGCCTCAGTGTGTTTATTTGAGAGGAGGGGTAGGACCGCAGCTACAGACTATGTTGTTCAAAATAAATTGGTTACCTACCATGAATTCAATACATGGGTGCATTTGAGGGTACTATCTTGGTTATTCCATGAGGAACTTCAAAAGCAGAAAGTGTGGTACTGCAAGGAACTATGATCTACTAAGATATGAGTGACAAGACAAAAGTTCTCTGCTATAAATCCTTGCAGTTCATCCGTTTGTGAAGTCATATAATCTATCAGTTTTCTTTAATGATATATAAGGATGGGCTGGGCACTTTACTGCGTTTCCTTACGACCTCTCTGTTTTTTGGATCTGTTGCTGTCTTTTAGTAGGATTTTAATAAATATTAGTTGAATAAATGATCACATCTTCCTTTTGATGCAGTCTTCATGTATTTTTGAAGAAAACAACATACATTGTTCCTAAGTGATTTTAGAAGCAAGGAAAAGGAAAGGAGAACATTTCATGTTTCCTCAGCTGGGTTTTGTCTGTATGGGTTGGTGTTCTTATGGAATCCCCAATAGTGGTAGTGAGTGAGCTCTCTCTGACTCTTTCACCTTGCTTTCGGGGCCCTTTTGCTGCTACTGAATAGACTCAGCAGCCTTGATAGGGTTTGTGCCTAGTCTTACTGTAAATTGTTGTGCTGTGTTCAGTTGCTGTCCCTGGAGAGCCTGCAGTGGATCTAGGAGAGAGGAGAGTTGAGGGAGGGAATTGGGAAGACGGAAGAGAGGGAAGGTAGTGCTCAGGATGTATTATTATATGAGGGAAGAATAAAGAACAAACTAAGAATTTAGTTCCAGTAGTTTAATTTTGCTAATATTTTTTCTTGTTTGTTTGTTTGTTCTTATGTTCTGAGGTACAGTATGCATATTTTAAGGACCTTTGAAGGCTAAAGTGTACTTTTAGATTCAACTGAAGATGCACTAGTCTGAGAACTATCATTAATTATATTAATTAATATGTTAACTGGTTGAATTAAGAGAACAACAGGACATGGGTTTAGGGGGAGTGTGTCTGACTATTCCTGGTATCATTCACAGTAGGTTTCCAGAAACTTGGGTCAAATTCTGAGAAGCCTTTGCTACAGACATAATATGAAGCTCTCACTCTCTACCCGGCATTTTTAGACATGAGGTTTTTCCATTTATTCACTTGAACTAATTTCATCAAAATCTTCAGTAAATTAATCCTAAAGCTTGTTATTCACTATTAAAATATTTTGAATAATAATGAGTCTTCACAGTGACACAGTGAAAGCTGTAGACACAGAACGTAGGTGGAAACACTGAATTCAGCACTTCAGACTGAACCTTTGGAGCAAAATATTTCAAAATTGGCAAGTCTAATCAAATGTTTCTCTGGCCCAGGATCTATGTAATTAACTTGACACAATTTAATCTGTAATCTAATGTGCAATGCTGGGAATGTTCTTTGATTTAGAAATGTCAGCTGTAAATTTTTCTCTGATTTTAATGTATCTCCATTAAACAAAAAACTCATAGTAGAGGAAGCCTATGAAATACTGAAACATTTTTTTTAAACTTCTGGCTATTAATACTTCACTAGGATGAAATAAGTAAAATATGCAAATAATTTAAGCAGTTTAACCCAGTCTTCTACAGTTTGATGGGGAAATTGTTTTCTGTTCTATTACAGGTACTGTTTTTGTGCGTTACCCAAAGAAAAGTCAATATGGAAGTTGCCGCTGAGCCTAACACTTTCCATTTGAAAGGAAAACCTAAGTCTTGGATAGTTGTCTATTAGTTTTCTTAACCATTGATGCCCTGTGACTTTAAATGTTGTTTTCTTTATAAAATTTCAGAAATACCTACAAGTAAATGCAGGTTAGCTCTAACTGTGCACTTAATACATGAATTTATGTAGAGTAGTGGTGTGATTTGGTAATTAATGGGAAAGGCATAGGAAACAACTATTCTGCTTGGCCTGCCTACCTCATGATTTGGTGTCATACAATGGACAAGGTTCTTACATGCCTGGGTCTTAGAGTTTGTGCCATATGATGGAACTGACACTGGTCTGTGAAGCTCTGACCTTATTCAAATCAGTCAAGCCAACTTTCAAGGCCCATAGAATACTAACTTTTTATACACAAACAGTGGTAAGGTGAGACCGCAATTATTTTAGGAACAATGCAGCTTAGTTCAGTACTGTTTTTAAATCCATATATTTGTTTGATATTTTGTCCAAATCTTAGTTTTATTTTCTTAACCAAGGTGTGTCAATTTTGGTGTAATAATCTTGTTTCTATCTAAAATCTTAGTTTGAATACTACTAAAGTAAATAACATATTATCATTTATCCCAATTATAAATATATATATTTAAAAATCATTTTCATATTATATAAAAATACTCCAAATGAATTGATCATTAATACTTCTTAAAATATTAATCTTATTTTAGTTATTGTATTTGCATTGTTTTCATGAAGGCATGAGAGTGTGAGTTCGGTGTCCATGGAGGCTATAGTTGTGGAGTCTCAGGAGCTGGTGGTACAGCTAACTGTGAGGCTGGTAGGATAGCTATTTCTGAGAGCTGGTGGTATAGGCAACTCTGTGAGCTGGTGGTAGAGCCAACTGTGAACCCTGGATGTCAGTGCTGGGAACCCAAACCAGATCTTCTGTGAGATCACTTGGTGCTCTGAGGTACTGAGGTACCTCTGTACCCAAAGGTTATTAATTTATAATATGTAGTATATTTTGTGCATGTAATTATAAGTTCTAATAGCAATACATTTTGTTCTTTTCCAGCATTTTATTCCGTTCCTAAATCTGTACCAATGATCAGGCCTCCTAAGTTTCGTTTCCATTTCATCTTAAAATATTAATAGTTTCCTAATTTGGGGAAAGTGTAATATTTTTGTTACTATTACAAATTCTAAGTATTACCTTTACATTATGTTTTGGTTTTTTTAATTTTTATTGGAAATTCATTTCCTTAAAATTTTAATCTCTTTGAAATTTACTTAAAGCAATCTGAATTCTCTGACTGCACATTAATCATATGTCTGACGACTTTAATAATTTTACTCTTGTTTTTTCCCAATCTTCACATAGTTGTGTGTATGTGTGATTTTTTTAATTAAAAACATTTTGTACCGTATATTTTGAATATGTGTATCATCCCCCTCCTCCCTATGAATTCAGTTTCATGCTCTCTCCCTCCTTTCTTCATCCTTCTGTCTCCCTCCCCCTCTCTCTGTTTCTCTCTCATTCTCTCCAGAAAAGCAAACATAAAAAATAACAACAAATAACAACATATGTGCTAATTTTTTATTCAGTAAATAGTTCTGGGAAAACTGGATAACTTCACACTGAATTAAATTAGATCCACACTTCTTACTCTGCACAAAAATCAATTAAAAGTGTACTACTAACTTAATTTAATACTTGAAATGCAAAAACTGCTAGAGAGAAATATAGGAAGTACACTTCAAGTTAGAAGTACAGTCAAGAACATTCTAAAGAGAAAAGACTCCAACTGCTTGGGAAATAGTTACAAGAATCGGCAAACCTGAATACATGAAATTTAAACTTGTGCATCAGAAACAAAATTCTCAGAAGAGCACAGTCATCCCACAGAGTAGGAGAAAGACTTTTTAATGTTTTACATTTAATTTCTAATGAATTTCATTTACATATATTTGGAGTCATTTCTTTAAGGAATCAGTTCTCAAAACTGTTGGTCATCAAAATCCATTCATATCTAAAAAAGCTGAGAAGCCAAATGATGATGTTTTTATAGAACAATTTATTGCATTAGCATTGAAGTGAAGTTTAACAAAATACCATTTTATTTCCATACAATAGTTGCAAAATTATTTCATGTTTTATTTTCTTGAAATAAATGTCTATTTGAAAAATTAGTGTTTTACTCACTGAAAATGGAATGAGAAAATGACTTTTCTAATTTCTTACCGCTATTACATGCAGTTTTAATTCGTTACTTAGCAGCAAATGCATCTTTCAGGTGACAATGTTCATTTATGCCCTGTCTTCAGATGCTGAGAGCTCCCCCGTTCCATCAACATTTGTGATGGCTTAAATCACTAAGCCTATGGATGTATAATGGAATCCCTTTTAACTTGCTTTTCTCAGCTTATCTGTGAATATAAGCATTTTTCTTATGTTTATTAGGTCTTAAAACTTCTGTTTGGCATAATTGCTTATTCAAATTTTCTTTCAAAAACTTAATGGCTCATAAAATTTCTTTAAATAGTCCATAAACTCTTCTTTGTCCACAGTAAATGTCGCCAATATCCTTTTCAAACTCTGTAAGTCTATATATGAAACATTTATGTTAATATTTCACAATTGTGAAAGTTGTACTTTGGAAATATTTTTCATGGTTAGAGTGGTTGTATGTTTTTTGTATTTTACAATAATATTTTATTAATTCCTTGAGAAATTCATGTAATGCGATTTTTATTCATCATTCCTCCCTATCACCCCTGAACCCATCCACATTCCTGCACACACAATTTTTAAAGCCCATTGTGTTCAATATTTATTACCAAAATATTCATCAATGTGTGAATTATCAACCTATCAGGTACCACAAGTCTTAAAAAAAACTGACTTTTTTTTTTCCTGATAGCTGTCAATTGCCAGTTGCTCCTCAGATGAGCTACATCTGTACCTAATGCCTTCCTCCATGCTGGGCGTTGTCTGGCATGAGCTTAGGTGAGCCATGTGTGAACGTTTTCACCATGATAGTAACTTTATAGGTGAACTGCACTGTTGTGTCCAGAAAACACTGCTCTTTAGTCACCTTTCCTTTTGACTTTATTCTTGCTCCTTCTCCCTCAGTGATCCTGAGCCTTAGGGAGAAGGGTGGAACACAGTCATTCCGTTTAAACTTGAGCCTTCAGCAGTATCTCATTATCCACATGTTAATTGGCTGTGGGTCTCTGTAGAGATTGCCATCTACTTCACGAACAAATTTCTGTGAAGAGACCTGAGAGATACACACACATCTCAAAAGTATATCATTAGGAGTCAGTTTAATATGATGTCTATGTATCAGAATAACAATACTAGGTTCTACCTATATTCTATGACCTGTCCAACTGAAGGTTCCTGGTCCAAATGATTATGTAATGCACGGAAAACCTTGTAGAGTTGGCCTGAAATCCAATCAGAAAAGGGTTGATTACTCCCCTAGTAATCCTTCCATTGTTGCATAGGTAGTTGTGCCTTGGCAGGGCCGTCATTATTCCGGCTCACAAGTGTCACAGATGGATAAAAATTGATAATAACCTTTCCCATCTTGGAGCCTGCAAAGTACCTTCTACCACTATAAATCTTCCAGGTATAAATCTTCCAGGTATGGACCAGTTTGTTTCTCCACCTTCTATGGCTCAATGTATGTTGTGTGTCTTGCAATGGTATCTTGGTGTTGAGTTCTGGAGGATAGGCACATGTGATAGCAATAGCCTGTAAGTTTGTGAGTCTATGGCACCTCCAAGGACAGCAGCTCACAAAAAGTAATTCATTCCTAACAGTGATCTTTTTATATGACAACCTGTGATGTCTCTACTAACGGATGTTTCCTCCTCTACAAGGGAAAGTGATAACTCCATTTAAACTCTTTATATATGTACATGTATACACACAATCTTCTGCTTCCATAACTTTTGAAATACCTTTAAATTTTGTTTTCTCTCCCCATAAATTCAATTCAAATATCTCCATTCTTCCTCTACATAACTATATCGTAATTGCTCTACCATATAAGTACTCTGGCATGGACCTAACTAATTTTCTGAGTTGTAAGAATTTTTCAAATACCATACCTCAACATTCAAAAAATCCACAAGTGAAAAAACATCCAATGTTTTGTCTTTCTGGGTCTGAGTTACATCTCTCAGGGTGTCTACTTCCAACTCCATTTATTTGTTGATAATTTTATGATTTCATTTTCATAGCAGGCTAATATTGCAGTGTGGAATGTGTCACATTTCCACTTGCCATGTTTTAGTTTAGATCACGCATCCAGTGCTCAAACCTAGTCTGGCCACCCCTGCCTGTGCCACAACCAATGTCAGAGCTTCATTCAGGACTCACCCTGTTTATCTCTGAAACACAGACCCCTCCCATGCCACATCCAACCTTTCCCCAAGTCAGATCTATCCCCACATATCAGATTTGGATCAGGAGGCAAATCCTGTACATCACCACAGTCTCATTTTCCCCTGTGATTTCATTTGCCCCAAGCCATTACCAACCTCTGTGCAAAACACCCTCATGGCTCTTCTCTGTCCAACCTGCTCTGATCACATCAGACTTAGAAATAACAGACTATGCCCACATCTTGTTTTATAAATGCAAATAATATGAAAGAATAATCCAGTATTTGCTTTCAAAACCTTACTAGTCCTGAAGAAAGTTTGCCAATGAGACTACCTGAGATGAACTCTAGGAAACACAATTTAAAAGGACAGTCATAAACTTCATCAGATGACCCACAGAATTTGAAGAAAGAGTTCAGTGAACTTAACAAGCAAGAGCTTTGAACTAAAACTAATTCAAAGATGTAAGGAAGACTTTTCATTCTAATCAAGGGAACAGTTCATCAAGAAGACATTACATACAAATATATATTCATTAAACTCTGGGGAACCCAATTTCATAAAATATGTACTGGATTTAACACATGTTAGCCTAAATCCATTAAGAGTTAGTTATTTCTATACTGAACTTTCTCCCATAGATAGATCATCTGGAAAAAATAAACAGGAAAACATCAGAATTAATTGGCATCATACATCAAATGGACTTAAAAGTCTCTACACGATATTCTGTTCAAACATCTAAGAATACACATTCTTTCATAGTAACACATGGAGGTTTTTCTAAAACAGACCACATCCTGAGAAACAAGATAAATCTTTACAAATTCATGATGATTGAAATAGACCCTTGCATCCTATGTGACCACAATGCAATAAGACTTAAAACAGACAGCAAACAATTATCAAGCAAGTAGACAAACTCATGGAGATTTAAAACTCATGACTTAATTATGAATATGTCAAAGAAGAAATAGAGAATTAAAAATATTTCTGAAACTGCATGAAAATAAAAGTTTAACCAAATGAAACATTAGAAGGAAATGTTTTAAAACCTGTACTTAATCAAGCTGGAACACCTAAAAGAAATGGATAAATTTATAGATTCAGCCAAACATCCATAATTAAACCAAGAAGTCAGGGCCATAATAAATGAGGAAATAGAAATAGTAACAGAAAGTGTACAGTGAGAACCTGAGGCCTCAACCCTACACAAAGAATTACTAGAAAATAAGAAATGCTGCAAGTTGGGGAAGTGGTCCTCCCCTGGGAAGGGATGCCAATGGGTTTTATAATACCAGATGGTCAACCCTGAGAATCTGCATACAAGTAACATTATATAGACTGTGTTGGTTGTGTTTCGGAATACAGATGCATATATATTTACATATATATATTTACATATATGAAAGAGAGCGAGAAGGGGTAGATGGATCGAGGAAAGGGAAGGGAGAAATGATGCAATTATATTGTAAACTCAGAAATAAAAGAAATCATTTTTTTAAAGTAATACTTATTAATCTGTGCAGTTGCATGCAACAAATTCCTGTGTTGTCTCCTTACAGCTGACGTCCCTCTGATCCATCTCTGGATGCTGTCAATCTACTTCGGCATGATCCTTAAAACACTTGTGCTTGCCTTTATCTTCCATGCTTTCGGAAAACCCTGCCTCATAACTGATTGACTTAGAGCACTCACTTCTTAAGTGACAATTTGGTATATTTATACATATATTTTCCTTTTTTCTTCTGCTTTCTCTGAACTTATTGAATTCTTTTTCCTGATTTCATTCTCTCTCCTAATGCATCAATTATACTCATTTTATAGCTCTTACCCTAGAAATTACATGTTTTAAGCCAATTAAGTCCAGAGTGAACAGCTCCATTCCACTTCAGAGGAAGCATTTGTCCTTCCTCCCACCAGCTGCTCGTGAGCTTTGTTCATCTCCCTTACTCGGGTGCTGAAATCACCAAGTGCATTAAAGTATTTGCTAACATAGGGCTGGCTTAAGCAGATCGACTCTAAAGATGGGTGCACTCCCATACTTTCATCTCTTCTAACTTCTTCCCTTGACTCTCTTATCTCCCTCACACTTTCCCATCTAAACACCTTTGCTGTTGTCCACTTCCTCCCTTTGAGCTTTCTGGAGAAGTCTTTATTTTCCGTTTACTCTGGATGGCAATTGTTAACACAGAATCAGCATCAGCTGCTATGCTATTTTCTGTCAGACTCCTTTTGCTTGGACGATTTCCGGGAAGCAGCTCATTGCCACTTGCACGCTTTATGTTTTTGAGGCCAAATGCCAACTCTCCTGAGTCCTTTGAGCATTTTCTCTTTAATTTTGTTTTTAAGGTATATATATATACACACATATGATGTCCTTTTTCATTTTCCCACTCAGGGCACATCTCCTCCTAGATTCGTCTGATGTGGGATTCCCCTTTATATGCTGTGAATACCATTGGTTAATGAAGAAACTGTCTTGGACCGGCACAGAGCAGAATAGAGGTAGGAGGGGAAAACTAAACCGAATGCTGGGAGAAAGGAGGTGGAGTCAGAGAGAAGCCATGTAGCCCATCCAGAGCCAGATGGAACTTTATCCAGTAAGCCACAGCCACATGGCAATACACAGGTTGCTAGAAATGGGTTAAATTAAAATGTAAGAACTAGCCGATAAGAAGTTAGATCTAATAGGCCAAGCAATGTTTAAATAATAAGCATTTCTGTGTGATTATTTCGATTGTCTGTTTGGCTAGGAAACAAACTAGCAAGCTCTTACTACATTTTTCCTTTATGATACTGGTGTCCATCAGATCTGAACATTGCTAATGCTATTGCTACAGTTACTTCTACTTCATTCTCTATTACTTTCTTGCAGATATTAATCCTATTCATTTCATATTGTGTTACATTTGTTAAAATGCTTGCTTTATTTCTTTTTAATGCTGTCTTGCAAGTTTTGGATATTCTATCCATCTGTCACTCCCTGATTTTGATTTTTGCCTGAGTTAAACCCACTGATAAAGACAGGAAGCGTTTTCTATTCCACCCATGTTTTTTCACTATGATTAAAGTGATGCTTTCAATTCTGCATTAGAGTCCACTAATCGTGTGTTCTATCATTCTCTCTACTTTTACCATTGGTGCATTTAACACAATCAAGGTCTTCTCATACCTGGTTTGGTAATTTAGTGTCTGCATCATGTTTTATCCTGTGGCTGGTAACTTTGCATATTTGAGTGCTACATGTTTACTGCCTGTTTCAAACCTATGTGTACCTTTCGAAAAGCTGCCATGTAGTTTAATTTAATGACAAAGAAAGGTAGCATAATACTGTATGCTTTTCGGCTTGGAGTTTAGGCAAATCTGGCTAATATTTTCTGTCACTGCTAGTTATCTTAGACTTTAAATTCTTCTAAAATCCTTACCTTTGACTTTTGAGCTTTTCTGTGCCCATTTCTTCCCAGAAAGTCTATTCCTTTGAATGCTTTCTCTTTAATGCCTTTACTACATTATGGGTTGTTAGTGCAAGGTGAGACACTGGCCTGTCAGTAAGGGTTCTCTAATGGAAAGTAACCAGTAAATATATGGATTAAATTTATAAGCTTAATGATCTTAGGACTGATGTCTACATTTTGGAGAGGCAGAGTAACAGGAACTGATCATCCCAAAGAGGTGGAATTATTAAGGGCTACCAAAACTATAGCCTAATTCCATTGACGGATTCCTGAAATTTCCCTAGGAATGCTGTGTCCATCAGAATACAACAAGAAAGGCTGGAGTAGTTGGAGCCTGATGTCTTCAGGCAACACTGGTCACTGATGCTCTTACTTGGGAGAAATGGCTGTTTTTTTCTTTTATTCTGTCTAGGCCTCCAGTCTATGGGGTAATACTATTCACGTTTAGAGAGAGAATATCCCACATACCAAAACTTTCTAAACACATCTACACACACACACACACACACACACACACACACACCCTAGCCATCTAAATGGTTACACAAGCACAGCCTGGAAAGGAACTATTCTTCCAGTGAGATATTGTTGGGAGACCCTGCTTGCCAGATGTTGTGGTCTACCTCGGCCTGTCTGTTATCTCCAAGCTCAGCAATGTGGAGGACTTCCTCCTGGTGAGGGCTTCTTGCTCTCTAGCTGGTCTTATCTGGGGAATATCTCTAGTCCTAGCTGTGGATTATCTCTAGTGTGACTGTTGATACTGTTCCCTGGGGCAGTTTTCCCCTGCTGCCCGTATGGATGCTGTGCATGAGGTGTACTATAGGACTGTGCTCTACATAGAGTGACTATGACTTGTACTAGGAGCTTTATAAGAACATGCTGCGTAATGCAAAGGAGGCGATGACCCAGTCACCATCCTCTATCTCCTCTCACTGTCTCAGTGAGGTCATTCTCCAGAAAGATATTTCCGACATCTTAGCAGACCATCCAAAGCCCTCTATCCTAACTTCTGCCCTTTTCCTTATGAAGTAGTGCTCAACACACTGTGAGGAAAATGGGAACCCCACAAGACATTCATCTCAGAGGGACCTGTTCTCTGGTTCTCGAGGATGACATGTACCTACAATGCCCCCATTTCCTATTCCTTTACATTGCTGTCAGCGTCTGAATTCACTTCCTTGAAGCCCTACCTGATACTTTCTGCCTCTTCTGAGTTTTTCTCTAGTGTTATAATAGAATGCAGGAATGAGACTTCAGAACGTAATTTGGTTAAATCCACCCCACCTGTTTCCTCTGGAGCGATGCTTGCTTGCTATGCATGTGGCCCTGGGCATGCTTTGACTATTGTCAGACCTGCAAAAACATTGTTTCCAGATTTCTGGAATGAACTCTTGCAGTTTCCAGAGAAAAGACCTGTGAAGATTTGGGAGAACGTCATGGAGACAGTCTCCAGCAAATGATTCTCAAGCTAATTGGTACTCAGCCTTCCTGTTCCTGTGGCAGTTAGATCTACTCACACATCTCTCACCAATCAGGTGAACACACACACATACACACACACACACACACACACACACACACACACACACACACCACTAATCTTCAGAATTTGTCTCCATTGTATAAATTGGACAATAATGAATTAAGTCTCTACAGGTCAAGCTGAACTATTAAATGGTTGTTTAAACTTTTTGTCTTCAACTGATAAATAAAAAGTTTAGATATTCAAACACTTTTTTTACTTTTGATTTAGGCTTTGAAAATTTTATACATATATACAATATATCTTGACCTCACCCTCTCTTAGACTCCCCCAAGACTCTCACCACAACTCCTCCACAACTTTGTGTGCTCAGTTTACAAACTGCAAATCACTTGGCTTGGTTTTACCTCATAGATGAAATTTACAGATTATTTTGTATATACAGTAAGAATGAAATCTGACCATTCTTTTTTTTCAAACTGCAGTCATAAAATAATTATTAACAAGGTGCATCCTATTATTCTCCATTAGGATTATAGGTTAGTGACAGTGGAAAATTTCTTCTCTTGTTCATCGGTGTTGCCAAGATTAAAGAATTTACTTTAGTCTACTGCAATGTTCAGTCAATCTTTATGAAGCAGCATATATTTCTGAAGTCAGTTTTTAATTTACAGTTGCTTTATTTATCATTCTAATGTCTATTTTACTATAATCCCATATTATCTTAGCATTTTGTACTTTTATATAAATTTTAAAAGTCATGTAAAATTTTATAATTTATTAAATTACAATGTATTGGGTAATTTACAAAGCACTTAAATCCTTGCTTTTTAAATTTTTGTTACATTTCTTTAGAGTGTGTGTGTATGTGTGTGCATATGTGTGTGTGTAGACACACATGCGCAGGAATACAATCGGGGTCAGAGAAAACTGACTGGAGTGGGTTTTCTCTGTTCGGCACTGAATCCTAGGAATTGAACTTGGATTTGTCAGGCTCAGTGTCAACCCCTCTGCATGCTGAGTCACCAAATTATTTCCAGCCTTTCTACAAGAACTTTCCTCTGATTAAATTTAGATCATTAGCCTTTGCTGGATTAATAGCAAAACTGCAGACATAATAAAGCAACCATAAACTCATAGATCAGCACCTTGTCCACTTATCATTAGAGAGTCCTCTATCACAGCAGTTAGGAACAGATGCAGAGACCCATAGCCAGAGAGTCCTCCGAGAGGTGTTTAAATGGGAGGTCTCTATTAAATTCTTCCCCTTTGAGCTCAGAGAATCCAGGGGAAGCAGAGGCAGAAAGATTGGAAGAGTGAGAGGGAATGGAGGGCACCAGGAAAACAAGACCTTCTGAAACAATTAAGTTATGTGCATATGCTCTCATTGACTGAAGCAGCAAGCTTTCAACCTGTATGGGTCTGCACCAGGTCCTCTGCATCTAGATTATAACTATCAACTTAGGATTCTTCTGGGGCTCTTGACTGTGAAAACAAGTAGGTCTCTGATTTTTGTACCTGCTCTTTTTCTGTTGTGTTGCCATGTCCAACTTTTATATGATAGTTTTTTTTTTCATCTCATCATATTTTATTTTGCCTTGTTTGGTTATTGTTTCTTGAAAGCCTGTTCTTTCAAGAGAAAGAAAGGGAGCAGATGTGGCAGGGATTGGAGGTAGGGAGAAAATAGGAAGAGTGAATGAAGAGGAAACTATAACCAGAATATATTGTATGAGAAAAAAATCTATTTTCAATCAAAGGAAAGTAAAAAGTAGCAATAAATCTGCCATGCTTTTTTGAGAAAACATAATTCATGACTTATAAATAGCAGAAAAAAATTAAAGAGTTTCTGTTTACTCTGACTTTCAAGGACTGATTCATTAGAGAAAATTGCACACCCTAATTGCCAGTGAAATATTTCTCTGGCCACAGTAAGGTACTTGGCACAGAGGAAATCAGCTGCCCCAACCATCTGAATCACCATCTCCAACAACAGCCACAATTTCAGAAGAAGACATCAACACCAATCCATGCTCAGCCGTCTAGAGACTCATTGACTGCAGAGTGTAAAAGTATCTAAAAGACTCCAGCAGCAAAAGTAAATATCCTGTATACTGCCAAAACTTTATACCCAGGGGGAATTTATTTACAAATTCAAGTTGAGTTGAGTCAGGAATATTTCTGAAGGAAGTCCTACTTTAGTTGACTAAAAGAACATGAATCTCTTTTGGCATCTCAATGACAAAAGAATGTGCTTTACATGGATGTTTTAATACAATACAATAGGCATAATTTAAAAAATGGTGGTAGACCTAATTTGCACTTCATGCCTTAAAGGACTTCAACAGCTTCCTGTACAGGAACGTCACTTATAGCTCAGCTATAGTTAAATTACCTTCTTCATTCCTCGCCCATTACTCCTAAATTAAGCAAGAACAGTTGCATGATGATTAAACTTGCAGGAAAATTCAGAACTTTCTGGTTTGGTCAAGAATAACACTCAAACATTTACAGAGCTAAGGTTTCACTATGAATATTCACATTGAGGTTTCATTGTGTATAAGAGTTCTCTGGGTTGTTGACTTGATTAAATCTGCTTTAACTAAGAGGCATACCCCTGTAGAGACTTAGAGGATCTTTCCAAGAAAGATTATTTGAGGGGTAAAATGCTTCCCTGAGTGGGATTATCATCCATTGGTAGCCCAGGCAAGCCCAAACTCCTGCTGCCTGTCTGGCTTTCCCACTGTTGTGTGGGTCTGCCTTGTCATCAGAATCCAGATCTTCCAGCTGTTGGACATGGACTTAAGCTTCCTCACGCTCTGGGGTTAAATAAACATTGAGGTGGAATCCGAATATCTACTTCACACCAGCTTATTCATTTATTCATTATTGATTTTTATTGAGCTCTACATTTTCCTCTGCTCTCTTCCTGTCTCTCCCCTCATTTATTGAAGATACCTTGTCTTTATCTACCTCCCATTTAGATTAGATCCATGTATGTCTGTCTTAGGGTCCTCATTGTTGTCTATGCTCTTTTGGATGTGATTTGTAGGCTGGTTTTCTTTGCTTTATGTTTAAAACCCACTTATGAGTGAGTACATATGATAATTATCTTTCTGGATCTGGATTACCTCACTCAATATGATGTTTTTCAGCTCTATCCATTTGCCTGAAAATTTCAAGATGTCATAATTTTTTTTTCTGCTATGTAGTGCCCCATTGTGTACCACATTTTCCTCATCCATTCTTCGATTGAGGGCCATTTTGGTTATTTCCAGGTTCTGGCTACGGCAAACAATGCTGCTATGAACATAGTTGAGCACAAGTCCTTGTGATACAATTGAGCATCCTTTGGATATATACCCAAAAGTGGTATTGCTGGGTCTTGAGGAAGGTTGTTTCCTAATTTTCTGAAAAATCACTATACTGATATCCAAAGTATCACTATATCCACTATACTGAATGAAATGTACCAGATTGCATTCCCACCAGCAATGCAGGAGTGTTCCCTTTATCCCACAACCTCTCCAGCATAAGTTGTCATCAGTGTTTTTGGTCTTGGCCATTCTTACAGGTGAACAGGTATAAGATTGAATCTCAGAGTTGTTTTGATTTGCATTTCTCTGATGACTAAGGATGTTGTGCATTTCCTTAAGTGTCTTTCAGCCATTTTAGATTCCTATGTTGAGAGTTCTTTGCTTAGGTTTGTATTCCATTTCTTTATTGGATTATTTGTTCTTTTAATGACCAATTTCTTGAGTTCTTTGTATATTTTGGAAATCAGACCTCTGTTTGATGTGGGGTTGGTGAAGATCTTTTCCCATTCTGTAAGCTGTCATTTTGTCTTGTTGACCCTGTCCTTTGCTTTACAGAAGCTTCTTAGTTTCATGAGGTCCCATTTATTAATTGTTACTCTCAGTGTCTGTGCTACTGGGGTTATATTTAGGAAGTTTTCTCTTGTGCCAATGCATTCAAGTAACACCAGATTTTTATAACCAATATATCTATTCCCATTTTGTTTTTGTTTTGTTTTGTATTTTGAGACAGTATTTCTATGTAGTCCATGTAGTCCTGGCACTTGCTGTATAGATGATGCTGCCCTCATCATTGATTATTGTGAAGCCCTGGATAGCCTTGAACTTGTGGCATTTCTATTGACTCATTCTCCTGAATAGGGATATTAAAGCAATATTTAAGTACTTCTGGGTTTGGTATAATATGCATTGCTCTAACATGATTTTGTAGATTTGAATGCATGCCTTACATATTTCAAAGTACTTTTCTAGTATATATCCCATGTTTGTACAGATATTTCTTCTGTAAATACCATGTGGTTTTAAGTTTTCCTTAAAACTGTTAAGTTTAGTACATTAACTTTTATTATAGTCAAAATGTATTGTATTTCTTAAGATTCTCTTTGTCTTTGATTATCACAATTTTTAAAAGTTCATCATTCTCTTTGTTATTTATTGATTGAATTTTGTTGAAGTTTAATTTTAATATATTTTTGGGACATGTTTAGACATATTTTGCCATTTGTTCTTGATATTTTACTCTTCTTAATCTCAGGTTCCAATCATTTTGTAATAAAGGATTTGATAATGAAATTCATTTCCAACTAGGACACTGACACTGTCCTGATCATCTGTCTTTACTTCATGGTCTACTCTTCCCAGTGTGGTATTAGCATCTCGTCAGAGCATTGCTCTTCATATTTCTCAAGCTGGCAGAAACACTGATGTTAGTAAATACTCTCATTACATACCAAGGGAGAACAGGAAAATGTGGTCCCTGTCCCGTGACCCCACCTACTGGCTGGTATAATATACAAATTGTTTCAGACACTTCAGAATCTGAGGCATCAAGAAAGGGGTTAAATTCTACACTTGTCCATATTTTGGATTTTTTTTCTCATCTTTACAAATGTGAATCTAATTATAAGTGTTCAAATTAAAGCCCTGCAAACAATGGTGTAAAAATGTCTTTGGGAAACAGCAGTATAAGAATGCTATCTCTAGTTTTACAGGCTGTGGTTATTGAACTCATTACTCTAGGTGGATTTTATTTTAAACCTGATCCCATACCATAATTCTTGTCATCTTCTGAGAATAAATACAGCTGAGAATAAATATAGTCTGTGTCTGGCTTGGCAAAGGAGCCTGGTTCTCTCTCTCTCTCTCTCTCTCTCTCTCTCTCTCTCTCTCTCTCTCTCTCTTTTTACCTTTTCCAAAGTTATTCAAAAATGTGTATGCTTTTATTCCTGGGATCAAATGTAGTGGTCATTTATATAAAGGATTGTTTTAATACTGAGATTTGATAATGAGTCTTATATGTTTGTTTTCTCTATGTATTTTTTTTAGACAGGGTTCCACTATGTTGCTTTGGCTGTCCTGGAACTCTCTATGTAGATCAAAATAGCCTGGAACTCACAGAGATCTGATACTTGCTCCTCTGAGCTGTAGGAATTAAAAGTGCTTTTAATTCCAGCACTCTCCACTAAGAATTTTTTTTTTAGTTTAACAAAAAGTGTTGACATAGATTGTCTCTGCAAATAGGAATGGTTGAACATCTAGATTAAATATCCAATTTTATTGCTCTGCCACAAACATTTTAAAAAGTAAACAAAAAGTGCTGAGTAAAGACCAGACACTAGCCTTGCTTCTGCAATCATCCCTCGGGTTCTGGGAGGAGAAAACTCACTTCCAAAGACAGCAGTAATTATGCCGATTTACCTATAATTCATCTGCCTCTCTAGATTGAAAAATCAGGCTATTTTTGTTAAACTGTATAATACACATACCATAGATTATATGATAACTGTTTTGACCATACGAAGAACAGCCTCCAAAACTGCCTTCTGCAAACAACACCCATATTTTGTCTTCAACAAGGTTGGTGTGAAAGTCGAATATCATGGACCTCATACCAACATCTCTTGATTTCCTTTCTTTCATCATAGAATTCCTCTAATTTCTCAAGGCATTGTGACATCAGAATTTGAAAATTCATCATATATATTAACCCACTTCTTTTTGCTCAGAAGCTGAGAAGTGTGAAAGGTAACACTACTAAGTCCTGTGAGTTCTTTGTTTCTAGTTCTGGTTTACACATCTGATTGTAGTTTTCACTGACTTGAAGGTAAAGGATCAACCTGGATGCCATCAGCCAAAGAAACTCCACTCCAGAGGCTCAACAATGGCATCCCTTTCATGTTTTGTGAGCTCAGTAACATGGGATACATGCATTAAATATGGTCATAGTAGAAAGATCAAGGGATGTTTACAATCATCATGAAAGGATATCACTGATATTTGCTTATGCTGTTAAAAATGTTTCTCTGCCCAGTTTGCCTCATGTGATCCCAGGGAGTCAGTGAGCACAGCTGATTACTGATTTCCTGATGACCTAGATTTGTCTTCTATTCTACTGGGGGGTAATATTTGGTGAGCATCTTTTATTTTATACTACCTTGAACGCTCCTATGACTCCCAGAAGGATGGCTGTGTCTCAGGGAACCTGAGACTGCAATGCTCACTGTGCCCAATCAGTCTCTGAGGCTCCACTGATCATGCCGTATTCCCTGAGTCCATGATACTCAGTCTTGCCCAAAAGCTATGTCTCATTTCCTGATAGGTATAGGGAATTTCTCTTTTCTTGACCACCACTTTAGAAGCACAAAAGTACAGTTTCAACATTTAAGATCCCTTTTTGTGCTACATCCAGCTTTTACTGCTGATCTATACCTCAGACAAAAGCCACTGAATCTCACACTTAGCCTAAGAGCTTAGCCTAAGAGACTTCCTATAGAGTCTCGGGAGAAGACCAGGGGCAAAGCTGTGTGTGCACAATTCTCAAGTTCGAGTCTGCCTGTCACATTTTCCCTCTCTCACTGCTCTCCACCAAATCCTGGTCTAGACTGGAGGACTTGTCATAGAGACAAGCTGTGTCCATGGCTTCCTCCTTTGTCTTGTAACATTTGATGCTATTCAGTCGTGTACTGATGAGGAAAATATTACACTACTTGTGCCCGAGCTATTTCTGGAAGCTTCTATAACATTTCATCTTATAGATTTGGAACTTTTGCTAATCTTTTGCTCTCCCTTCTTATCTAAAGAGAATAGCAGCTCTGCTGTGCCTAGATGGGATTTGTTCCACACTGAAAAATGAGCCAGCCAGCGTGTAAAGTCTTGTACTGATATGAATTATTACTTTATAGTGTACTTTCTTGTACCATTTTCTTGTCAAAAGTTATCCACAGTGAGTTTTCCCACATACTCTTGAAGTACTTAAGCAGTGATTATTTCCTTTTCCTTAGATGGTTACAGCAGAAGTGTGAGTATTGAGAGCAGCAATCATTATGTCTTTCCACCACAGCAAACGCCTTATAAGTCAACTTGAACACCAATAATGTTCTGGCCTCTTTAGGGACAGGCATACATGTGGTATCCATTTACATACACAAACACACCCACACAAACACCACATGGGCACACATACACACTACATACCACATCCACACACACCACACAAAGCACACAACACCCCACACTCATACACATACCATAAGCACACACATGCATAAACACATATACATACACCACTCACAGTACACACTCACACACACAGCACCACACACTCACACACACACCAAAACAACAAAGTAACAAGGTGGGAAACAACAGTGCAATTTTGTCAATTTGACTTCTAGCTTCCATCTATACCTGCAACACATATGTAGGTATACATGCACATAAACATCACAAAGACATAACATATGAAATGAATGTGTAAAAACAATAGAAGCTTCTGTAAAGCAGAACCACAGCAGCTCATCTTCTCATCTTCTCTAACATTTGGTGGCAAAATTCAGTTATGCAATGGAGAGAAAGCTCTGTCATCGGACCAGAGATGCTTTCAGATGTTCCACAATGACCCTCAGAAAATGAAAGAAGTCAGCTGAAAGTCTGTGCTAAATACAAGAGGTTAATTGCCAAGATATGGTGCTGTGTCAGCGGTGAGGGGATGTTAAATGGTGTTTCAGAGGGGATCTTGGTCTCTTTGCTCTAAGAAAGGGCTCCCTTTGCCTGAAACGCAATAAGAAAGGAGCCCTCCTCCTAAATAGCTTAGAGCCTTAGTCTCATTTACATAGCAATTGTGTAGCTGCTGCATTGTGTGCACTTCATTTACTGGACCAGACAGAGAAACATATAATGTCAGATGCAGTTAGTGGCTCTGTGATTTAGTAGCAAGCAGGGTCTTCCCCAGAAACCTAATGGACATGGAACCCAGTGTTTTGCAGTGTGCTTGAAGAAGTGACCAAACAGATGGACAAAGTGGATGAGCACAAGAGCACTGTGGAGATGTAGGACAACTGAATTTAATGCAGATACTTGGCAATTAGAGAGAAACTCACAGCGTGAGGGATATAATGTGTGAGTAGAGAAGATGTGGAATTTGGGATCGTCAGAAATCAAGTATACGGATGTAGCATTCCCCTGCAAGGAGTTTGCAATGTAATTCCAAATGAAAATACAAACACATTCACATATGTAAAAGCATCCCAGTATGATATAATTAATTTTTTAAAGGACTTCCTATGTGCACATACATGGTTCTTCGTGTGTGTATGTGGGGGGTTTGCTCACATTCTTATTGCTTTTTTAATATTAGTTTAAATCCTTTCGTAGATTTTAAAAGGAAAATCTAGCTTATCTCTGATGGACATAGTATGATGGGCAAAGCACTATTATGAATACATATAAACATACATACACAAAGCACTCATATGAATACACACATACACACACACACACACACACACACACACACACACACACACATACCACATATGCATACCACTCCTGAATGCACAGAGAAATGGCACAGCCAAGAAGTAAAGAAAATATATAATTAGTGCACTAGCTAAGGTGTTACCCAGTCAGCTTTAGAGGCTATGGTTCTATTTATGCAAACTAGTTTAGGAATGGACACCTAAATATCCTTGATAAGAAGACACAAGTGACTGTGGAGCTAGCAGATGTGTGCTCTGATGCAGCCTAAAGAATCTTTGCACCAGGCTGTTTTCCACAAGACTGCTACTGACTTTTCTCTGCGTGATGTAGTTCCAACACAAAGTAATCTACAGAGCTCAAGATTGTGATTTATTTTCCACACTCTGAAATTAATGTGCTGTTCATAAAGTACAGGATAGGTTCAAATGGGAAATTATTCTTTTCCCATTGAACAAAGTCAGTCAGACAATGTTAACTAACTCTAGCCTTCTCATCCAGTATTTAAGGACAGGTAGCTACTGACACTAAATCTTCCTTTGTTACTAGAGTGGTTGAAGACCTTTAGTTTTTATACTATGTTTTTCATGCCTATGAACTTAATGGAGTAGGGCTGGGTCCCTGGCTAATGTCATAGAACCCAAAAGATATTCAAATAATTGAGATACCTGAACATTTGATTTTTTCATTTCATTTTTATAAACAATGAAATCTTTTAAAATTTCTGATTCATTTGTGCCTTAATAGTCTAAAGTTACCATTCAAAAAGAAGTTCAGTATCCCAATCATCCCATTGCCCCAAGTTCTCCCCATCCTACCCTTCTCACTTTTTTCTCCCCATCTCCCCTTACCCCCCTCCCACCCTACCCTTAAGATCCCGATTTTTTGCCTGGCAATCTTGTCTACTTCCCCTACCCAGGAGGATAGCTATATGTTTTCTTTGGGTTCACCTTCTTATTTAGCTTCTTTAGGATATCAAAATAAAGACTCACTGACCTTTATTTGTGGCTAGAAACCAATTATGAGTGAGTACATCCCATGTTCATCTTTTTGGGTCTGTGTTGCCTCACTCAGGATAGTATTTTCTATTTCCATCCATTTGCATGCAAAATTTGAGAAGTCATTGTTTTTTACTGCTGAGTAGTACTCTAATGTGTATATTGCACACTTCATCCATTCTTCCATTGAAGGACATCTAGGTTGTTTCCAGGTTCTGGCTATTACAAATAATGCTGCTATGAACATAGTTGAAAAAAAAAACAAAAAGAAGTTCAGTATATTGTGTAAATAGAAGCTATTTGAGATTCTAGTTTACAGAAAGACAGAAAATAAAATTTGATTAAATTAACAATGAAATAATAACATTAAGTTTTGTCTTAGTAAATCAGTATTCCATTTTGTTGTTGATTGCATAAAACAGATTCACACAGTAGGATATAATTTTGAAAGTGTTGAAATTTGCATTCATTAGCTCTCTGGAGGCTAATCAAGGCATTCCCAATTAGGGCCCGCTCCAGCTGAACTCTCAGCCACTATGGGAACAGTTTATAGGATATGGAGAAAATTTACCATCGCACCAAGCTATCCTTGATCTACTCTAGCTACTAACACCTTACTATCTATCTTAAAGATGGATCTCTGAGATGCATGTATGTAATAAGTATTTGGTAGATTGTGAGACACTGTGGCTCCAAATATTTAAAATAAATTTATCCACTACTTTCCTGAGCACTTGACCAACCAAGCAGAGAATTTTGTGACTGGGCATGACACAGAATGTAGACATTGAAGAATTACCCAACAAAATTGCTGATCAAATCAACTAAAACCAAAACTCATAATAAACAGCATCAAGACATTATGAGGAAGATGGAGGGAATTTATTTCATAGAGTTACCATTTTACCACTTTAACTACTAAGTTTGATTCCTATTCTAGAGTCTTTGGAAAAACCTCGCTCTGTTATTCTATCCACTCCAACAGCTATCAGAGTATCTAAAAAGCAATCCTGAGCTCATAGTCCTGGAGTCCAGATTTGGAGGTCTAACGAAATAACAGAAGTAGGAAGGTAATAAATTGATATTTTCTGTGGAATAATCCTTCTGTACATTTTGAATATGTATTAATCTAATTTGTTAATAAAGAATGGCCTACAGAAAGGCAGGATAAAGTTAGGCAGAACAATCAAACAGGATACTGAGATAAGGAAGAGCAGAATCAGGAGAGATGCTGACCAGTTGCTAAGGAAGTAGGACATACAGACAATGAGGTAACAAGTTTTGAACATGTAGAAAAGCATAAAGAAAAATATAGGTTAATTTAAGTGTAAGAGTTAACCAGTAACAAGTCTAAACTACCAGTCAAGTATTTATAAATAATAAATGAGTGATTATTGGGGATTTTTAGGCAGGAGAGAAATGTCCAATTACATATGGATAGTTATCAAAGACACTCCATATGGAGTTAGATTTCTTTATGGAAAAAGCTAGCCATGTGGGTAAAGAAGCTTCCCTTGCCCCATTTGTTGACATACACTGTTCAAACTGGACCAGCAGGACATAAGAGAGATGATTGCTGAACTCTGCTAAGACAAGGTAAGGCAGTCTTTCAAAAAGCCCTGCTTTAAAGAAAACTCTGTCAAATATGATTGGCTTGGAGGCCAGAGAAGGACACCCCAGTGTTACAGAGGTACTTGGGGTAACTGCCCTTAAGGAGTTATGTCCCTTTCAGTGAGTAACATTTTACCCCTTGGAGTCATTGATGGATTTGAAGACTAGATAGTTATAATTATAGTTTTCCTTAGTTATAATAAAAATTAGATATAAAACTTTAGATTTATCAACTAAGATAATACAAATTGACTAGATTTTGTAACTGTAATTCTTACTTAATAACTGTTTTGTTATATATAGTTTTACTATGTTAAGGTTAAAACCTTTCTTTTTAATTAGAAAAAAATGGGAGAAAACCTATATAATAGTCCTTCTGTATACTGTGAATATATATTATTCTCATTGATTAAAAAGGTGATTGTCCTATAGCAAGGTAGAGTGAATTTTGGTGAGGTAATCAAACTGAGGATACTGGGATTAAGAAGAGTGGAGTCAGGAGAAACATTAGCTAGTTTCCAAGGAAGAAGAACATGCAGAAAATGAGGTAACAAGCCGTGAGTCACATGGCAGTGCATAGATAAGAAATATGGGTTAAGTGTAAGATTTAGTTAATTACAAGCCGGAGATATTGGCTGAGCATTTTTAAATAATATTAAGCTTCTGAGAGGTTATTTGGGAACTGGCGGTAGGGGTAGAGAGATCCACGCATATATGTGATTCCCTGACTGGGTATTGAATCCAGGCTGTAGGAGTGAAAGCACCAAATCCTAACCATTACACCATCAGGTGAAACATTCCTTTTTATTTAGACAAAAAGGGGGAAAATGTTGTGCTTTATTTTGATTGTATTATAGCAAATAAAGTTTGCTTGGAGTCATAGGGCAGAAATAGCCACTAGCTGACATCAATAGACCATAAAAGTTTGGAGGACCACAGACAGAGAGGAGACAGGAAGAGGTAAAGCGGGGTGGAGAGAGGATAGTGGGCCCTTTTCGATGGAGAAACTGTAGAGGTAGGAAGCAACTGGTGGCTGCTCCCTGCTTCTCTGAGTTTTCAGTTTCTTACCCCAATACCTGATTTCTGATTTTTTATTGATAAAGAATTATTAGATAACTCTTCAGGTGGTCTTGTGAATCCATCAAGGTATCCTAATATATACTATATTTATATATGCTAAGAAGAAGAAAGACAGAAGTAGCATATACAGTTTTGAGTTTTGAGACAAAGTCTCAAGCTTGTAGCCCAGGTTGGCCTGGAATTTAATCTGTAATGTAAGTTGGACTGAACACACTAGTCCCTTTGCCTAAGCCTTCCAAGAACTGCGATTATAACCTTGGGCCACTGTACCTACTTATATTTAATAATAGTGAATATCAGTAAGCATATATTACATTTTAATGTTCATATTAGCTGTTTTCAATTTATTTTGATGTTTCAAGATAGGGTCACTTTGTGTAGTACTGGAAGTCACTCTGTAGACCAGGCTGGCCTAGAACTGAAAGTTCTGCCTGCCTCTGCCTCCCCTCTCCAGTGCCGGGATTAAAGGCAAGTACCCCCACTGCCCACACAGCTTGGCTGTTTCCATTTATCTGTCAACCATAAAGTTATTCAAGAAATCTTCAGAATTAGTGAAAGAAGATAGACTTAGAGATATACTCTGTGAAGATATTTGCATAGCATATTTGGAATGGAGTCCTATCTACTCAGAGACTGTGAGGACTTGACAGAGCCATCAGGGGATCCCAGTTGCCAAGGGCTTTACCTTGTCGCGTGGTAAGATGCTATGTTATCAGGTAGTGATGTTCACACAGTTTTTGTAACGCTCTGAAAGTAAGCCGTATATACTGGTTTCATTGTATAATAAAAGACTGTCTGAAAAAAATATCAAATAACCACCTTGGATTATAAATAATGCATCTGCCTGGGCATCGTAGCACAAATGGATAGCTCATGAAATCTCCTCTGGCTTTATTAGATATATTTTTACTCAAAATGAAGTCTCTGTGTTGTAATTCACATTCCAGACAGCTGCACTTGTCCTTCTTTACAAAATAAACCACCAGAAAATGGTGATAACAAAATAAAAGATGGGAAATATATCATCTCACGCAAACAGAGTCAGTTACTCTTGTCATTGTGTGGGAAAGACTGTGAAAGGGATGACCATGCCTTCTAACACATCTCTGACCAGTCCTGGAAAGCAATTGCTTGAGAAAATTGTTCCTTTGAGAATCCAGGGAGTCAAACTGATGATAAAGATGCTGCATTAACTATGTGTTTAATACACTTTCATTTGAAGGACCAGGCATTAACTTTGAAGTCTTGCCTGGCCACAGGAGATGGCCAGTTTATGCTTCCGTTATATCCCCTAACCTAATTTCTCATGTTCCATTCCCCACCCACATACAGATTATTCACCAAAATCTCTTTTATTTCCCATTCCCAGGGAGATCCGTTTGTCCTCCCTTGAATCAACCTTGTTAACTAGATTCTTTGGGTCTGGGGACTGTAGCATGGCTATTCTTTACTTTGCAGTTAATATCCACTTATACGTGAGTACATGCCATGTTTACCTCTCTGGGTCTGTTTTACCTCACTTGGGATGATTTTTTTTTTCTAATTCCATCCAATTGCCTTTAAATTTCATGATGTCATTCTTTTTAACAGCTGAATAATACTCTGTTGTGTAAATGTACCACATTTTCTTTATCCACTCCTCAGTTGAGGTATGTCTAGGTTGTTTCCAGGTTCTGGCTATTAGGAATAGTGCTGTTATGAACATAATTGATCAAGTGTCCTTGTGGTATGATTGAGCATCCTTTGGGTATATACACAAGAATAGTGTAGCTGGGTCTTGTGGAGGATCGATTGTCAGTTTTCTGTGGGGGTTAATAATGTTCTTTTAGGTTTTTTTTTTTTGTTTTTTGTTTTTTTTTTTTTTTGGTTTTTCGAGACAGGGTTTCTCTGTGGCTTTGGAGCCTGTCCTGGAACTAGCTCTGTAGACCAGGTTGGTCTCGAACTCACAGAGATCCGCCAGCCTCTGCCTCCCGAGTGCTGGGATTAAAGGTGTGCGCCACCATCGCCCGGCAGTTTTTTTAGTTTTTAATTTTTTCAGTATTTGAAATTTCATTCATTCGTACAATATGTCTTGATCATATCTACTGGTTTTCTCCTTTCAAGTCTCTGCAGACTCCCTTAACAATTTTTTCTCCTCAAATGTATATTCTCATCTTTTGCCAATAACTCACTGAGTACAAATTAATACTACCACAGGTCCATGGATGTGCTGTCATGGTCCAACCATGGCCACTTCCTCTGCCCTTCCCCCCAAAAAAAGCGAATGTCTCTCTCCAAGAAAGCATTAATCACCAATAGCTCTTCTGCTCAGGGTGGAGACTCAGGAAACTGTCTCTCCTTCAGACTGGAATTTTTAACTAGTTTGATGCAGAATTTGTGAAGGTAACCACATGTGCTGTGAGTCGTGTGCAACAGCCATGTCATGTGCAAAGCCCGTGTTTCGCAGCACCCTTCCAACTTCCAAGCTCTTCTGTTGTTTCTCGAAGCTTGCAGGGCGCTCATGGGTGTTCTCTTCACGGCTGAGAATTCAGTCACTGATTCTTAGCACTACGAGCAGGTGGTAAGAGCTACCATCTGCAGTAACAAGCTTCTCCGACAAAGGTGAAGAACAGCTGAAATCTATTGGTATAATTATAAATATTTAGAAGACATTTCATTCCATGATCAATTAAAAAAAAACCAATAGTTTCTCCCCCAGTCTATAATTTCTGTAGCCACTACTTTGGGCCATGTTTCCATTAAATCCTTCCTTTAGAAGATGTCTAACAGCCAATCCTGAGAGAGGTGAATAATCCCTGAAAATCTTGCCATTCCTTCCCAGGAGGGGCTTCTTACTCACCAGATAAGTATTGCGGCACACAGAATCTAATGCTGTCAATGATCATTGACATCTTTCTTTCTATCCCAGCAGCCTGCGCAGCCCCTTCCAGAACTATGAATGAAAACGATCTGGGAGAGTCTTTCCGTCAGTCAGAGACTGATTGCTTGATGTCATACAACCAAAGCACATGGTGTTTTTGACAATAGGGTCTTACCATCTAGCTGTGGTGGTCAATCATCAGCAATGGTCATATCCTGTAGGGTTTTTGTGCCTCGGGGGCCTTGATGACCATTAACTCACAGGGAAGAGACCTGTGGCTGGCAGTGAAGATTTTATTTAATAAACCATGTCTCCCGTGATGTTTATTTCTTTCACGATTAAAACACGCTGCCCAGTTTAGTGTCATATTTTTGGAATCTCCTGCCAGCAGAGCTGGAAAGATTACAGCATCTCTACCTGAGAGACCTTTGAAGATCAGCTAGCAGCGTTTCTCCTCCCCACTTCACTTGACACAGTGGAAAGCGGAAGCTCTGCGTTCCATTCATTACTCTGTGTTGATGAAATAATCCAGTGACCACAGAAACCTGCTTGATGCCCCACTATTGTACAAACAAAGCACAAGCCATGACACATTATTTCATTTCACTGGGGAAATTTTTGTGTATTTGAAAGAAGAGAAAAGCTAAATTTCTGTACCTATTATGTAGCTATATGTAAAACATCACTAAGCGTGATATATAAAATAATTCTTATTAGTTTGAGAGCCCATGACTCAGTGGACTATGGGTAAAATAAGATAAGAAAGTAGATGAGGACGGCCTGAGAAGAAAGACAAACTTCGGGGGAAAGGGTGATAGATGATAGAGAACAGCGGGGTAAAACAACTAAAATTCATTACATGCTTGCGAACGGAAAAGTATGTGGGGAAATGTGAATTTATTAATCTTTCCTTAAAAATTGAACTCTGAGTGGCTGGAGAGAGTGGCTGCTCTAGAACTTAGCTTCAATTTGCTGAACCCACATGGCAGCTCACAACTGTCTTTAACTCCAGGTCCAGGGCATCCAACACCTCACACAGAGCATATACAGGCAAGAACACCAGCACACATTAAGCAAATAATTCATAAATTAATAAATATTTGAAAAAATTTGAACTTTGATTACACAAGTCTCTTCAATATAAATTAAAACCCAGCATACAAATAGAAGCTTCTCTTCTTCATAATCCTGAAACAACTTTATGCATAACTATATGCATGGTCTCACACTGATGCTTGGTATTCTGTAATGGAAGGTGTGGGGATAGTAAAGAGTGTGAGCTTTAACAATTGGAGGTAAAATCTAGCCAGTGAGGCTGAATTCATTTTATGCATGTATCAGAAATTGCCCATGCTGGGAAAAAGTACAGTCATCTAATAAAGACAAACTGTGCTTAATGTCAGTTTTACTAATGCTTTCTGCAATTCAAAGTGCTGCTTTTGTATTAAAACAGTTGGCAGAATATTAGACAGTTCTTAGGGTGACAGCAATACACACCACACAGAAGGCAAAGCCTGCCGAGAATCAGAAAGGATGAAATTTATAACCTTTGATTGGGAAATTGTTTGAAGTGGGGAAGAAAGATTGTTTTAAAGAACATTAATTATATCATGAATTCACTATAGCTCATAAGAAACATTTGGTATCAGAAGAAAGTCTTTTGTAAAAAAATCTGTATCTCCATATATTCAAATGGCTCCCAACTGGCTTTGTTCAAGGCAAAATCTTATAAGAGGTAAAAATATATAGTTAAACAAGCTGGATTACTGTCATCAGATGAGCTTCTTAATTAAATTAAGTGGGAAATTCCAGAGATGCCTAGTGTAACACTGACATTTTCAGACCTTTAAGGTACCTCTAGCTCTGAAATAAAAACAAAAGAATTGTTTGAGGCACCACTAAGACAGTTGCACTTTGAAATTTGTCGATAAAAGAAGAGAAAATGAAGCAGATAGATATTTGTCAAATATTTTAGATAAAATTTTTTTATCCAAATTTGAAAATAATGGGAAAACGTTCATGGACAGCAGATAATGAAGGATTGGAGCACCACATTTATGACCAATCTACGTCAGGAGCTACAGGGATCACAACATTTTCTACTTTTAGGAAATTCAGCTCAAAATGACCTGTATCTTCAATTATTTTCACATGCAAAATCATGTTTCAAATTGAATATTTAAGAGATCTAAATGCTGTGCCAATCTTAGGAACACAGGATTTTAAGAATTTAAATGAAAGAAGAGGTGCATGAATGACAGACACAGGTTCATTGTGAGCTATAGGAAATTCCTTTAGTGTTTTGCACCAGAAAGAACAAAGCATTCATTTTCTCATGTTTTCATTGTCTTTTCCTATTGCATCCATCAACAAACTTGAATCATTTCACATTATATCCATATCTAATACTTCAATCTTACCAATACAATAATATATAAACTTTGTCTATTGAAACTGGTAAACAATGAAATGATTAAAAATTAAAATGCGTGCCGGGCGGTGGTGGCGCACGCCTTTAATCCCAGCACTCAGGAGGCAGAGGCAGGAGGATCTCTGTGAGTTCGAGACCAGCCTGGTCTACAAGAGCTAGTTCCAGGACAGGCTCCAAAGCCACAGAGAAACCCTGTCTC
>NC_022022.1:44354068-44394758 GCF_000317375.1 Microtus ochrogaster | reverse complement strand
TGTGAGTTCGAGACCAGCCTGGTCTACAAGAGCTAGTTCCAGGACAGGCTCCAAAGCCACAGAGAAACCCTGTCTCGAAAAACAAAAACAAAAAAAAAAAAATTAAAATGCGTGTATTGAAAAGTTTTTTAAATTGCTCTATTTATTTATTTAGTTGCTCTATTTATTTAAGGGGAGTAGTATTCCAAAATAACATCACTGAGTGCATTTCCTTCTCAAAACACTTGGCTCTGAGCTTTGATAAAGAAGTGCACAGCATATGTGTCTGAATTGTCTATCAAAAGCCAAAGTTCTAAAGAACTCACCCAAAAGGAAAATTTTCTAAGTATTATATCCTAACTAAGCCCCATGCTTGATTCTGACAATGATTCTTCATAGTGTCTACCCTGCATAATGTGTTTCTTAAGAAAACCAGACAGGAATTGGAAAATTGCACTGCGCCTTGGTGGTTCTTACAACATCCCATGAACTGTTCAGACAGTGGCATGTGTGATATAGATCTACAGTCATAAACTCATATTCTATCAATATTTTAAGAAAGATGCCTGGTTTCTATGAAGACAGCTGTACAATAGCTGTAACAGATATACAATAAACTCTCAAATCTGGAGAACATTTAAACCCACACTAGCTTTATACATATATTTCCTTTCATCACACTCTCAGACTTAAATAGATTTAATTTCCCTTCGACTCCCCGCATAATATAGATTATCACTAATCATTTCTCTTAGTTGCACAAGAAGTAACGACAACACTCTTGTTACTTTTCTCATTCATTTGCTCCTGGTGGTGGTGTTGTGTGTGTGTGCTTGTACCATAATACCTGGACAACATGTACGATTTGCTTCTACCTTAGGCACTCTGGAAATGCAAGTCAAACTTACCCATGAGTCTCAGGAACAGGTAGGTGCCCTGCTGTTGGAAGTCTTACAGCTAGTAGTTACCCGCCCACTGGGGCGTGGCCTCTTTTTCTATATAAGCCAATGCAGAGCATTCTTCCTGCCGCTTTCCCCAGCCTCTCTGTTCCGGTTGCGAATTTTGGTTTCTCATGTCCGTTCAAGCAGAGGATTTGTGAGTCTACCCCTAAATAAATAACCACCTAGTTTTCAGTTCTGAGCTAGTGTGGGATTTCTTTTAAGCGTCCTTCCACAGTGCCCTTACCTGTTGAGTCCAGAATATGTCAAAAATAGAATGTGTACAACTACTAGCCAACAAAATGTTACTTATCTATGAATTTCCTCTGGTGTGTGTATTTTTCTTCTATGGTTTTTCATTTTCCTGGGAACTAAGAAAATGCGTGAAAATGATTTCTAATAAATTATCTTATAGGAGATTCATGAACAAATTGATATGATGGCAGGGAGAGGTTAGACGACATTACACAGCAAAATGTAAGTTCAATAAAGTGCCATAAAACTGCAGAAAGGTACCATATAGAGATAGAATGAGTTAGGGTTTAAACACTGGGCTCTGAAATGGTGTAGAATGATTAACTTGTTAGAATAGAGACTTGTAAATAATATGAATTCATAGATTATGGTATGAAATCTTTAAAAAAATAGTGTAAGATGTGTATCCCTGGAATGATCACCTGAAATACATGGTACATTAAGGTTAAGTATTCATGTGTGTATTTTAAGATGATAAGGATATTTTTGAGAGAACAAACATTGGACCATTTATGATCTATTTCCAAATCCACCAAAATGCTTCATGGTCATTGGCATCTTGCACATGCTTCCTGTTTTAAATCAATGAAGGAGTCAACTATATTTATCCTGTGATTACAAGTCTTTTTTTTTTCAAGCTGAGGTGGAAGGGGTGACTTTTCATGATTACCAAGGTCAGGCAATCGGAAGAATGTGAAGAAAAGGTAACAGATTCACCTATAGAATCTGATTCCGTGAACTGTGCTCTAATAGTGAAGCAATGGACACATATCTGTCCTTACAAAAACAAGGACAAACAACAAAACTGTTGTGAGCTGAAATCGCTGCCTTCCTGCTCATGAATATAGGAGGCTTCATTCTAAGGACAAAACTGAAAGTCCTAGATAAACTCTGTGACGTGGGAAATAAGCAACATATTCTACCTTGAATGTTTTGACCAGTAATATCAACAAAATCACACCTATTATGGTGAGAAATTTGTTGTTAATTGATATATGACATTTAATATAATTCTTACATGTGTTCATTACAGGAAGGATAGTAATGATTGGCTTCTCCAAGGAAGACCATGTCTCTCCACTCCAGACACAGAAGGCAGTGATGTACCAAGGAAGTTCTGCACCAGGGTTCAGCCTAGTGTGCTACTGCTAGGTTATTGGAGCTACTGAGGGAGGATGGGTGTCTAAAGGCCATTTTCTAGCCTAAAAGGCAGTTGCCCATCCTCGGCAACTGTTAAAGCTTACATTACCCTTGGGTTAGGAAGCCTAACCTTATGATGCTGTGCGTCTCGTAATCCTGCCTTCCACCAGGGAATGATAGTGAGCCCAGACTCAGGATCTCCTGTGAGCACTTGCAGCTTCTCTGCTTTGGGGATGGTGACAATGACCTCAAGCCTAGAGGACTGACTACCACAGTGGGAAGATGAGGAAATAAATGGGACAACCATCAGTTCACACTGGAGGACTAAGAGGTAGAAATAGCAACTACCCGGAGACTAGCATGCCATTTTTTTAAAAAGTGTAAGGTGTAAAAAAGAAGATACGCTATTTCAACTAAAACTAAAATTTCCTCGTTGAACTCAATTGAGTCAAGGAAATGAAAGAAGAATTTAAAGAGAGGAACAGATAGAGCCCATGATTCGAGTAGAAACTACTAAACTTTTCTCACTTTGGTATGGTTCTTAGAGTTTTATTTCGAAGGTGATATCATGTACATTATTTGACTCTACTATGAAATGACTATGATAACTTTGCCCTAATACATGGTGTTGTGCCCATAAATATTAAACAGTCTCCAGTGTGTGTGACTGAAGAAGTCTGATATCATTTGCTCGATTCTAAGGCACAAATATTTCTCCATTGACCAACTTTACACTGCCCGTGTGATGTCAACTAGATGATAAAAGTTCTGAAGGATTGGTGTCTGACTTCCATGGGGTACTGAGAGCTGCTCTTGCACCCCACTGCACATGATCTTCACATCCTTACTGTTTGGTTCTCACAAGAATATGCCCTCCATTCATATGTGCATTTTAAAGCATAACAGTTACATCATGAGAAGTGTACAAAATGTTCCAAAATATTAGAAAATACATGTTTTGATGTGTGGTGGGGAGGCTGGTGGTGGTGAAGACTTTTTATTATCAGAGCATAATCCAATATAAGAGCTTACCAAGATCTGAGTTTGTGGTCTTTTCCTTCAAAATAGTGGTTCAGTTAAATCTTCGGTGGATAAGTGCTGCATGACTTCTTTCTTAACTTTGATGTTTTGTGTCTAAGAAGATAGAATGAAGTTAAGAATGGGCTGGGTTGGGGTTTTACATATAAACCTACCATATTCTAGAAACAGCTATGAAGAGATTTTCAGTTCGTAAATATCTAGATGGAGTTGTTATGTGGCGGGTTCTCTTGGTCATTAAATAACAAAGGCCATGGTGGGCTGTACTATCTGTCACCTAGGGTATACAAGAGCAAAGACATTAGCTGAGTGCCAGCACACGCAAAATCAGCAGCATGAATATATTTGTTAGTCTCTTTAAATGGAGCTGATGGTCTGTTTTACTGCCTTAACCACTGTGCCTCGAAACAGGTAACTGCATCCTGTGACTGGGAACTAAAATAACACATCCAAACCTGAGTTTTGTTTTTTTTTTTTTCCTCCATGGTATTTGACAAAGGAACAGCAATTAAACTAGAAAACGAAAACATTTAATAAAATTAATCATTCTATGCAGGAAGAGATTCTGCCTAATTTTCTCTAAATAAAGAAAATTTGAATTCAGACTCCTTTCTTTTCTCCAGTTTAAAACCCGCCAGGCACACATCTATGAGTAGCTTTTGTAATGTTTGATGATATTTGCTTTGAAGGTTCAGCTTCCTAATTTGAATGCTCAAAGCTGCTAAAACAGAAGGCAAGTCTTAAAGGGCTCGCTGGAGGGTGCCCGAGAATTGGTAACAGAAGGAGTCCAATTTTGTTCTTGTATTTTGTATTTTGGCATAGGATACTGTCTCTTCCATTGGCCCTTTGGAAGCCTGTGTTTTTAATATCCAATATCACTTTTTTTAAGTGGCACATTGGGGCAAAACATGAAACAGACCTTCTGTTCTCTAATAATGAAAATCTGGTACTTGGAAGAGATAGGAGTTCCTAGAATAACTCAGAAGAATGAACAAATGGCCAGGTCGCTACACAGCCATGTGCAAACAATCTTGCCTTCCATCTCTCCTGATTGAGAAAGACTCAGTAGTGTGGCAACTGCTTTCTAGAGAGATCGCTAGTTCTTTTTTTTTCTGCTTTCTTTTTCTCTTCTCTTTGCTTTTTTTCCCCCCACAAATCATTATTAAGATTATCTGCATGTCAAAGTCAAAATTTTAGCTTCCTACCATTCTAAGGAAAATGTGCCTTAGGTGAATGGATATTTAAGTATAATTTCCACATATAAATGTTTAGTTGAAACCCACCTCCACCCTTTCTTCTTCAACACCTCCTATACTTCTCTCTCCCAATTTCAAATACTGTTTTCAAAACACAAGTTAACTTAATGCTGCCTCAATGTGCATGGGTATAAGCTTTCCTCTGAATATGACTGCCTAACAAGAGTGACATCTGTGAAGAAAGCTGACTCTGTCCCTCTACCAGCAACCATCCATTGCCAATAACACTTAGGTAGCAGTAGAAATTCTTGAGTTGTTCACCAATGGTCAGGGAACAGCCTCAACAAAAATACCACTTGCCTGGGTAGGGGTGTGGGGATCAGAAAAATAACTAATGGGTACAGAGACATGAATAAAATAATAAAACAAAACATAGGATAGTACTGGGAGGGAGTTCCAGTGAATACAGAAATCAGCTGTTTTTAATCCCCCCATCCTGTCTACTTTTATGCCACAATACAAAAGGGGGAGGAAGGCAACAAAAGACTTCTTTAACATGATACAAAGGACAACTTGAAGAGTTAATTGCTTCAAGACTTTGAGACATCACGTCATCAGCATTCTGTTGTTTAGGTAGGGAAGTCACCGGAGACCAAGTATCCTGAAAGCAGCCACTTCCCAGGTAACCTCCTATTTCAAAAGAAGGAACAGAAGTATGCTCGCATATCCTGGCCATCTGTCAGCTCAGAGTGGATTTATCTGTATGAGCCATCTTATTGTCAAAAGAACCAAGTAACCACTTCCTGATTCAGGATGTGCAACTCTGAATATTGCCATCAGTTTTGAGCAACCTCCCAACTCTCCCACCATCAGACAAGGTGGAAATAGGCTCACATTTTTGGATCTCTACAGCCAACCCTTAATACGACTTTGGCTGTCTTCATGCAGTGCTGGTCTGTGCACAGTCACAGCTATATGATTTTACCTGTGCCCTACCTGTGTTGTTTGAAACGCACTTTTCTGCAGCTGTTCTCTACCCCTGCCTCTTACTGTCCATCTGTGCGTTGTGTGCTGGGTTGAGCAGCGGCCCTCATACGTTCACGTCATTGACTTGGTCTACATAGCTAATACTGTTTTAGATAGGGAGTCAGGCTCCTCTCAACATCCAACCAAAATAAACTCCGCAAGGCCATATTTCAAACAGTATTGTGACTCTCCGTCTTCGCAGACACTTAGGCGTGGAGACGTCTTCCCCTATTTACGTTTTCTATCTCTATCCAGTCAGTGTCAATTAGGTGAATTCACGGACTTCCTTATTCTTAGCTTTTTTCAAGAATCTTCTGATAGCAATATACAAGGAGATCTGGTCGTACCTAAAACTTTTACCATGACACAAAACAGCAAAATATATGCAAATACATGTACTCTTTCTGTTTGTGAATCTAGTTTTTCAGGCCGAATTGATGAACCCTCATTCACAGCAAATCTTAAGCAGTTCACACAGAAAAACATCCAAAAACATCTTTCTGCTTTCCTTTTTAAGTTGTATATAAGCTAATCGAGGAAGCCAGGATGATAAACTAACCCATGAACAACTCAATGTTCAATGATCAGAAGGCTATGTTCATTGCTTTATAATAGTGATGAATTACATTGAACACTTATTTCACAAGGAAAGGGCCACATACATATTAATGGGTTTGTAAGTGAAAGAATATTACATTTCACTGCATATGTAGAAGCATAATTTTACCAGCAGAATAGTCGAATGTTCAGTTGTACAGCATTCTACATGGCATTTTTATCATGCTAATGATTGTATTTGCGAGTATGGAAGCATTTTCAAAGTGGCTCACCTAATTGCCTCTGTAAAAAATCTCTTTGCAAAGAACAAGAAATTATATGCAGTTTAGATTTGCATTCGTGAATAACGATGTGACTTAAGCACATATGATATATAAGACTTAGAATTCAGGAAAGCCATGGAAGAAGTTGTGGACACAAAACAAAAAGCCGAATGACCAAAGGATTCAATATGCAGTAAGGTTTCGTTGTTCACTTTGCATCTCGATAAGCACAAAGTTTGCTTGGAGGATTGGCACTGGATACTGCCGTAATACATGGTTTTGCAAAACGTTCTGGAATAATGTGCAGTTTGGCCATCTTGGCAGCTTCTGTACACGAGTGAGCTGTCTTTGTATCACATGTCAGCACGTTGGGGAAGCTGTTGGTTTTCCTGAAGTGTTTAATTTCGATGCAGATGGCATCTGTCTTGCACAGGTTTTAGGTGCACAGTCTCTCCGTTGGCAGGCACACTTGGCCAGGGAGATGTTTGCCGTGCAGGTTCTCACTTGCCTCTGATGGATGTCGTGATTCTCATCCATATGGACTTTGCTAATGTCTAACAAGTAGCAGATGAGCTTCTTAGCAAATCTGGATTTTTTTTTACCTTCTAGGAAGCAAATCTATAATTTTCCACAACTCAGATATTTCCAACTTGTTATAACATCCTGGAGAATGACAAACATCCATACCCAAGGAGAAGGAGCCTGGGAAAGCCCAAGTTACTACACCTGTGTCAGCAAAGAGTGCAATTTCCTTGGCGCTCTGATGAGTCGACAGATACAAGATAATTAATACTGCTTATTTTGAAGAAATTTTTGTTGATACTTTCCGTAATATCCTTTATATTTCGAATGTTATTTGAACACTTACAGAGACTGATTTCATCCCGACCACCTATGAGCATTCTAATGGAAACAGGTTTCACATTTTGTCTCAACAAATAAGAACAAATAAATGAGCACATTCAGCACATTTGCCATGGCAGTTTCTCCTACTATGGCATTTTAATTCTGAACGACGGAGCTGACTTGGCTCTTCGGTGATTTATTTTCTTGTTTGTCTTTTTGTATAGAATGCAAGCCACACATGGAAGGCTTAGGACTGATGCTGCTTATGACAGTGGTGGTGGTTGTATGTTATTAGGTCTCGGAACAAATGCTTATCAAGTAAATTCTGTTGCCTCTTTAAAAATTTCTCCACTTTTATTAAAATTTGGCAAGCACACACAGAATACAAAAATAAGAGAAAGAAAAGTAAGAACAGAAAAAGTTTATTTGGGGAAAAAAAGATCTGTGAATTGGGAAGCAAAGCATTTTCTCGGAGATTTCAATTTCAGTTTTCATACTTAGACACTGAAAAGCACTCCACATAGCAATCCACAAATACCAGGAGAAGTTTGGGTTATGTTGTTCAACCTCAATATGAGGGCTTTTGCCTTATGTTATTGTATCTTTTTTAGTCCTGTGTGGCTATCATCTCTTGGAGGACTGTTCTTTTCTGAAGAAGAAACAGATGAAAACTTATTCATATTGTTGTTATATTAAACTGTCATCAAGTGTCATTAAACAGCCAGTTATTTCGTGAAAAAATAAGTGTTTCTTTAACCTCTGAAGTTTTTACTAAGTATGCCCAAGGGCATTCCTTTTGATGAACTCACTCTTTCTAAACTATTCCCATAATTAGGAATAAAGTTATGAATTCAAATAAATAGACCAATATATTATGAAAAATGATTAATTTTTTGAAACTGTCTCTGAGAACCCAACTGGTACATCTTTCTCTGTAGGTGAGGCTACCCTTGTATTCCTGATCCTCCGTGTCTTCACTTCTGTGTTGGTTCGACAGAAAATGGCCCTGACAGACTCAGAGTGAGTGAGTGACATTATTGGAGCTGTGGCCTTGTTGGAAGAAGTGTGTCCCTGGGGGCAGACTTTGAGGTTTCAGAAGCTCATGGAATGTCCAGTAGCACTCTTCTTGTTGCCTGCTGATCCAGATGTAGCACTGTTGGCCCCTTCTACAATACCATGTCTGCTGCACCACTGTGCTTCCTGCCATGATGATAATGGACTAAACCTCTGAAACAGTAAGCCATCCTCAATTAAATGTTTTCCTTTGTAAGAGTCGCTATGGTCGTGGGTATCTCAACTATAAGACAACTTCCAAATTCTGGGCTCATAGGGCTATTAGGTATGTATCTCAGCACCTGGCTTATCGATTTTACAGCCATGCTTTTATTAAAGATTCAACAACTGAATCTGAATTCACATATTTATTACAAAATTAAGGAGTATCTCACTATCATATTCATAGTAGATATTTCAGTTAATAGAAACACAAGAAATGTTATCTTATTCTGTTATAGATTCTCATTTCATTATCTTGCAGGGTCAAATACTTCTTATTATCTCATGACAATCTTCATTCATATGGCTCTTGAAGGTTTTTCTCTTCTTTAGAAAAATATTGTTCTGATCATCTATAAAGAGTCTTTTATAAACTATAAAAATCAATTGCTTTCATTTAGAATGCCAAGGTGATGTGACAAATCCTCTTGAAATAATAATTATAGTTATCTAGAAAAACAGAGCCAATGGCAGACACAGATGGATAATGGTAGCTAAGCAACTGACAGATTGGTAGATAGATAAATAGTAGATATACAAATAGATATATTATAGATTATAAAGATACAGATAGATATAAGATAGAAAGATAGATAGATAGATAGATAGATAGATAGATAGATAGATAGATAGATAGATAGATGATAGATAGATGATAGATAGATAATAGAAAAATTGATAGGTAGGTGATAGGTGTAAGATAAAAGTTGATGATGAATGAAGGATATATGAAAAGTTAAGGTGAAAGAAAATATCAATATTGGCATTCAGTTTAGTGTAGAGGGATTTAACTTTATGCTTTCTATTATAATATTTGCTTTGGGTTATGGCTTTAAATATTTTTATCATAGAGGAATATTGAACCAAGAATGTAAAATTTTGTAAATGATAAATTGATACATGGTCATCAAGGCCACTAGGATAATAGTAGATAAGATTGCTCTGTAATATAACTAAAATGTATTTTATTGTGCTCATATTGGAAAGTCAAACACTTACAAAAGGAGCCTGGCTATAATCACCTAACTGACACAATTCAGTGAACTTGTTCTTAAAAATCTCTCAGTTCAATTGAACATGAGGCAATTGCATACCTTTCTGCTGTTACCTCTGACACTATGTAACCTTATTAAAGCTAACGCCATAACAATTCATGAGCTAATGTGCTCCAAAATACACCCCAAATACTCACACATAATTGAAACAAAGCTGAAACAAGACCGCAGCATAATTAAGGAACATAAAATTAGGCTATGGGTCACCTATAAGCAATGGAATGGAATCTTCAGGCCTGAGCTGGTTTCTGATTAATTATACAGCTAAGATCTCTACATCTTTCGGGCTATAACTGCCCAGTCCTGCCTTGAAATGAAAGCTATCATCAAAACACTTAACATGTCTCTGTTGGAAATGAAACTACTATGAGTTGTTCGGTAGTTAAGAATTGAGACAACGACTCAGCATCAAGAAGAGTTTATTATGTTTTGAGTTTTGTCCTTTGAAAGTTATATAAAATACAGTGGTCTTAGGAAAGTAGAAATAGTAAAGACTCTCAATCAAAAATTAAACTTTTAGCAATTTAAATGTTATAGCAGAAAATTAGAGACTGAGTTCAGTGGGTATGCATGTTTGGTTCTTGGGCGTGAGGCCCTGAATTAGGATCCCTAATGTGAAGAAACATGGCCATGTACAAGACTGTAACTTCAGTGTTGGGATTGGGGTGGAACAAATCTACTTTAGAGACTTATAATTTGCCACAATAATCTGTGTCTAATGATTAACCTTGTCTTAGGATAGTAAGAAAGAAAGTGGGAAAGTCAGACACTGGATGCCTTCCTCTGGGTTTTAAAAGTACTCACAAGATTTACGCACATTTACACATACCCAACTTCACATATAAATAAATATATGTATATATATATATATATATATATTTCATATATTTACAAACACACAAATAAAAGTGTTATTAATTGCACATATGTACTTATGGAAATAATTGAACTTTTTACCTTCATCTATATTTATGTATAAATATTTTGTTACTCCTGAAAATGTGACTTCATTCATAGAGGAAACTTAAAAATGGTCATTATCTCAGTTTTAGATTCAACTTTTATTCTTCATAAATTATATTGTTTTATATTTATAAAGATAGTGGAAATGTGCAATTTAGGATGGCTCATTATTATTATGCTTTTCTTTTAGGTTTTCTTCTACAACACATATGTCTACCAAATTATGAAAACCAAAGGTTACTATTTCTCATTTATCAGCCAAGTAACTGACTCAAAGCAGATAGTTCAGATGGGATGAAAAAATGTGGACAACATGGGTAACGAGAAATTGAAATGGGCAGGAGAAACAAAATGATTAGACAGAGCAAAGAAAGAAATCAAAGGATCAGAAAAGATGCTTTGTCATTTAAAACATTATTATTTAAATATTGCCCTAAAATTCACTAACATAGTCAAAATATGCATGCTTTTCTGTTGATAAAGAGTCCCTGGTCAAACTTGAGAAGACATGAATAGAATTACATTATCTGATACTCTCTGATGCATTACTTCAAATGCCTTAATTTAAATTTCCAATGAAATACGCAGTATGATAGGCTATTAAAAGCTCTCTAAAATAATTTATTAAAGAACACATTATCATGTCTAAGGCGTATGCACAATAAAAATTAAAATAATTACAATAAGTAGAACGTAGAAAAGGAAACAGAATCAGTGCAAATATTCAAGATTATTTGAGATTGTGTATGAACAGGGAGGGTCTGCAGAGCGAGGCACTGGCGGTGATGTCACTCTGCATGACCTTTCCTGCGTTCACACTTGGGGTTCTTCTTCCTCTTCAGGGCAGGTATGTGAGCTTCTGCCCCCAGGGTACGAGGGCCTTTGAGTGCGTGTGAATAATGAGTTATGTAACCACTTCTCCCCAAATATTAGTGTGGAATTTAAAATGCTAGGTATCTAGCAGTGTATGCCCAGTTCCCAAGTCCAGAAAGGTTTAATGGCTATGGAAGGAACCTATCATTTGAAAGTTTAGAGCCCTTCCATGTCACTGCACTGGAGCGTGGCTAGTAAAAGCCAATAGACATCTGCTTAACTTTCAATTGCTAGTGTTTAATTGCATGAGCAAATCCATTTCTTGAAGTAGGAGTCTCAAATGCCAGCAAGGCTCGCACATGCTTGATGGAAGAATTTAGTCCCTACAATGTCCAATGCTAATATTTTAAAAGTTAAGATCATTTATGTAGTGCAAGTTGGTGTGGTGAAGAATAGCAAGTGAGTATACTTTAGCAGAATAATGTCAGCAATGCAACAGGCACACATTCCCTTAGGAGACAAATTTACGAAAGTATACTTGTATCACTGCAAATATGTTTCTTTCTTTCTCTCATGGGTCACTCTTTGGATGAGCTTATTTCCCTTCTTCCTTTAACCTCAGAACAATCTGAGAAATTCCCAAACAAAAAAGAAACAATGTTTGAAATAGCTAGGAAACCTGAAACTCATCCCAAAAGAAGGCTGTAAAAATAAAAGAACATAAGGTTAAGAGTTCATTGTGATGTTCCACAGTCCATTAGGGCAGACACTGTGTTCCCTGCTAAATACTCAGGACTGTGGCTTTTATTTGCAAGAACTCCCCTGTGCCTGTGATGCTACTGGTCATGAAACACTGGGTTCTTCACTGGAAATAGAAATCAGACTACAACCGTGTTCTGTCTTCAACTTGGCCTTTGGAAGTTAATCACCAAAAAATGTATACTGTTTTGGCTTTGAGCGTGAAAAGGCTTAATTTAATAAACAGATTATAATTATTTTAAGAAGATAAAAAACCTATTGATTATAAATGAAATACACTTTAGTATCTATTTAGCATTGAGAGGCAACTATAGGACACTTTACTCCCTATTTTGCACTCAAATTATAAATGATAATATATTATATACTTTTTAAAGGTCAAGTAAAAACTTTAAAATAAATTTTCACTGCTCAAGTCTATTTCCATTTCATTTTTAATTATTCTAGTAAAATGGAAGGCTAAGAAGAAACACTTGTAAGACCTACTGACTATAACAAGAGCACAATACAAGTATGTATTATTTCCATAATGAAGAGATAAGCCAATGTTCATATCTCAGATAATCATTCTGCAGGACTATAGTGGCAATTCTTTTATTATTATCATTTTATTTTATTACTTTAAAAAATACCAATCCAAATCCCCACTCCCTCCACACAGGATGCCTGAGCTAATGAGACGTCACCAACTCCAAGTGGCATTGCAATCATATTTTAATAAATAAAGACTGCCTGAAGATTTGAGAGCAAAACAATCTCACTGGTTAGCTTTACAGAGCAGATTATAATAACAACATCTTTACTCTCAGTAGCATGATGACACACACTTTTAATCCCAATTGCCACACTGGTTGCTATGGAAACTGGGCAGTGCATGCCTTTAATGATGGTGGTGCACAACTTTAATCCCAGTCCTATAGAGGAATATAAGACAGGGAGAGACAGCTCTCAGATGCAGTCTCTTTCTGAGATTCCTGGAGGCAAGATGGCCATTGTCAGACTGAGGTTGAGGTAAGAGCCAGTGGCTCGCTGTTTTACTTTTCAGATCTTCAAGTTGAACCCCAATTTCTCTCTTTGAGTTTTCATTAATCGTGCTTCACAGGAGAAGCTGGTCAAGTCATTACAGCACAATGTACTGTTGAGCTTTAATTGTTAACTTGACACAACCTAGGATCACCTGGGAGGGGAATCTTAATGAGGGATCATCTACAAGGAGCTGACCTGTGGACAGGGCTGCGGAAGGTGTATCTAAGGTTAGCTGATGTGGGAGGAGCCAACCCAATGTTAAGGCACCATTTCATAGGCTAAGACTCTCAACTGGCGAGAGTGGAGAAATAGAGCAGGGCATAGGCATGGATGTGGATGTGCATGCATTGGCTGTGGATATGATGTGACCTCCCCCATTGATAAACCATGATTTGTAAGTGTGTGCTAAAATAGACTGTTTCTTACCTCAGCTGCTTCTTGTCAGAGAGTTTAATCACAGCAACAGAAGCAGTCAAATAAAACATGGACTAAAGGCAGTTCATCCAGACACTGTAAGAGATTTGCCAATTATGTGACCCTTGGAGCAGAGACAGAATTTAAAACATCCATTGCTTAATACAAAAGTGGGTCTTTATTAGGGTTTCCTGAGTCATGATTTTTTTAATATTTGGGTTTTTTTCAAGTAACGGAGTGGATTTGTTATGCATGGTGAATCCCTGGGACAATGCTGGAATTTGTGATAATAAGATGACCTATAACTGATCCTAGTATGTGTAAGCATGGGCTAGTCATAGGGGAAAGAATGATCAAGTAGGTGATGAGAAGGTTGGGTACTTGTGTCTCATAAAATGAGTTCAGCCTTAGGGTAAGAGAAAACTGGCAAAAAAGTTTCAGGAATATGGCCAAGGGCCTCTTCATGTATACTTGTATAATGAACATTCCATAAAGTTCAGTAACCCTTGAGGAACTGATGCTTGTTATTAGATATTGTCAGTGCAGGGACAGCTGCAGATGACGCTCAGAATACTTCTCCTCTGAGGTCTTCTTTGTGGCTCATTCTCACAGGTACTACGCTTTTTCAAGTACATTTACTTGTTTTACTGAGCTGCAAAGATGGAGAGAAAAGCTCCTAAGCTGTGGCCACTGAGATTGGGCTTGGAAGGCCCAGAATCTGCTCCTCATGTCTGATAGGGAGGGTCTCACCATATTAAATAAAGCTGCACTCATGTTGAACTGTGTCATACAGGTTTTTGGAGCCAATTTGCCATAGCATTTGCCCCTTCACGTGGGTGCTAAACACCAATAGCTGATCATCCACCATCATGCAGAAAGGGCTTTTAGGGAACTGTACCTATTGGTTCTGACAATTTAGGAAGCCTCTCAGGAGACAGGCACTTTACATTGTTTTACTCAAGGGGAAAGAGTTTGCCTCATTGTTCACAAACTAAGGAAAGGATAGTATCACAAGGGTTGGCAATAATCTCTGAGCCCTGAAAACCTGTTCCCTTGCCCTTCCTCACCACTACTGAGGAAGAAGTTACCAGGAACTCATGGGAAGTCTGTATCTGTTCAGCAATGACAGAGAGAAGCATAACTAGCAGTAAATTAACTCCCCTCCCCCCAGTGAAGGCCTAGAAGTGATAACCTCATAACCCCTGAACCAAAAGTCACCTTCCAGGCTTGCAAGACACTGATGGGAGCATGTCACCAGCATTCTGCCATGAAGCAAAAGCCCCAGGCACCTTCCTCAAAATTTGGTAATCATATTGAAAATATATTTAGCTCCATGCAGCTAAAATACAGACAGGCATTAGTGGTCCCTTTTGCAACTACTATTTCATTAATATGACAGTTAAGTTGCAGGCTGTATGGTGGGCTTAGGGACCACCAGGGACTTAAATATCAGTTTTTATGTAACTGAGTTTGCCTGTGCTTAATGTGTAATAATGGGTGTATAAAACAGATAACAATGAGCAATGTCAACTCATGACAGGAACTTATGAGAGTAACTCTTCTAGATCAATAGCTCCATAGCAAGAAACAGAATTATTGATCTGTCAAATGTGATCTTTTCAATCTCATTTAAAAGAATATGAAGCATTTCACATGAAAAGAACCATGGGACAGAGTCATGGGGCAAGGAGTAGGAGACGTTCCTGCTCCTGCACTCTGCAACCTTTCTGACCCATACTCTTGCACAGGGCATTCTAGACAACTGGCCTGTTATGTTGATAAGATTTTATTAGTTAACCACAAAGCAGGAGAGAGGTAGTATACAGATGTCCTAGAGAGCGAGTAGCAAAAGTGTCTGTGAGTGGAATATGAAATCTTAAAGTCCCTGGAACGATCTACCGCAGTATGTTCTAAGATGTCACTCTATGGCAAAAACACAGGCATTATTAGCTCCTTACTTTTAAGGAAAATAAGCAACTGCTCCTCAGGTCCCCTCTTATTATAAAACAGTTTGCCACTTGGATGTAATGTCCTTGAAGACTTATCAGTTATCCAGAAAGCAGATAGTTTTGAACAGCAACCAGACCCAGCCTGACCTTAGCAACAGTATGGCAATAGAGACACTGTTTATGTGAGAAGACCTAATAGCCCATTCTGCCAGGGACACTGTAATAGGCAAGCTTATTCTGTGGAATGTTTGGGAAGCTCATAGATCAGCCTGCAGTACAAGACCAAGAACTTGTGGTCCTGTGAAGTGAAACTGTTTGGGATTTGAAAAGATGTTTTGATATAGTGAAGCCTCTCTCATTCACCCCAAGGAAGAAATTCTTCTGTACACAAAGCTACCTGTCACAAACTGTGTATTATTAAATATAGCAATGAAAACCCATTATATTTCTAAGGCTACAAGATATACCTACAGTGCTCTACTTGACAAATCCAAGCATTACAACAAAATACCCATGAGACCCAGCTTGGGCTGAGGAGCTTACACATATTCATGAGAGTTTAAATAGCTCTGTATTTTATCTGTATCTACAAGTGACCTTGGGAGTAAGTTAGGAGATATTTCCATGATGGATAGATGTTTGAGTAGTTTCAACTTAGTTTAAAAAGTCAGAGCTTTAGGTAAGGCAATTATCATGCTCTTGAGCTGTAGATGGTCAACTGGCCAACTGAGGACCTTGTTTGAATCATAGCAAACAGGTATTTGAGATTTGTGGTTGCCAGTAGCTGTTAAGTGCTGCTAATCCCTGAAGCCTTGGTTATTCAAGACCCTTGATAACACAGCATGGCCATGAATAAAAGAGGAGCAAACCTTACTGCAAGTGTGTCTTGGTCCCCTTGTTATATCCAGTGTTTTTGTTGGGCAGAGGATGAATGAAACATGGGCCTAAAATCATTGGTGTTGATTAAAGTCTTTGCATGTTTGACCTCTCAGGAACAAATTGTTAATGTTAAATTCCACAGAACTTGTCAAACACCAAGGATTCTACTTCCACCAACCTCCATAGAAAACTTGAGTTCATCGAATGCTTTCAACCTAGGTGTATCAGTTACATTTTTTTGTCACTGGGATAAAGCACCACAATCAAAAGCAACATCAAGATTAAAGTAGTTATTCTGACTAATGGTTCCAGAAGGATAAGGGTCCATCTTGGCATGAAACTATAGCAACAAGTGGTAGGAACAGAGAATTGAGAGACTACATCTCAGCTGAAAACGGAGCAGAGAAAGGAAACAGGTAGTCCATATACCATCAAAGCCTACTCTCATTGATGCACTTTCCTCAACAATGCTGTCCCTCCTAAAGGTTTCATAATGTCCTTAAAGAGCATCACCAGTGGAGGACCAAGTGTCTGAACACATGAGCATACTGTAGGCACAGCAAAAAACCACCACCAAACACAGCCACTCTGGAGAGAGGTTTAATAAAATAAAATAAAATAAAATAAAATAAAATAAAAACTGGACACGGCCTCAGACAGTGGAGAACAGCACTCAGGTACTTATTGAGTTTCATATGGATGGATGGTTGGGTGTGGGAGTTGTTCAGAAGCTGGAATAGCCAGATTCTTTGTACGGTGGCTTATCAGACAGATCAGCTATTGACAGGTTAGCCCTGTGCAGTCAGTCAGTCATGAAGGGCATCTGAGAGATGCTTTAGGATTTCCGTTTCCTTAATGAAACCCAGCTCAGGTAGAGTCAAGTAATCACCATCAGCAATGGCATTTAAGGGGCCTACTTTGTGACCTACCATTCCAGCCTTTTGTTGATAAGGGTCAACAGTGGCCCTCTGTCTACTTATGGTTGAGTGCAAACGTCAATAAGAGGATTCTGGAAAGTTGGTCCAAAGCAGGGGTTCAAACTGGCAGGGGATAGTAGGAGATCTGGGGGAATTTTGTCATAAGCATCTGTTTCACTTAGTGTTGGATGAGCTCATTAATTCTTTTCTGAAAAAATATCTGAAGGGATAGGAGGCAATCATTACTAAGAGGAGGACATAGCAGAGGACCAAGAAGAGACATGAGTCGAGGGCCCAAAGGAGAGCACATTGAGAATCGTGCATTGCATTATGCTCCCAGGGGTCAAATGCTGCAGGCCAGCTCATGTAGGTTTCGAATCCTCCTCTCTTCTACATGGCGAGACTGGTCACATAGTGACAGCATCCTACTGAGGAAGAGTCAAGTCTCCGTTTCAGTAGTCATGAGTCAAGGGTCCATCGATTTCATAGGACCAGGAGAGCTAGGTTGGTAAACTAGATTTGGAGTAGATGTAGAACCAGGGTTGTTTCCTGGATGGTATCTTTCAGCTGGGAAGAAGTAAACTAAGATACGCACAGACGACAGAGGATAAAATTAAAGGGCTTAGGATTTTTGTTTCATTTTGTTTTTTATTTTGTTAGTCCTGTTGCACCATCCTGGTGGTTGAGGATGAAAATGAGTGACAAGAGCAGAGGAGGGAAAGAGGGCACCCTCAGGGACAGTCAGGAGGCAGTAGGCTTAAGCTTTCCTGGTTCCTTTGACTGACAGAAGAACTTATCAAGCAAGGGATCTAGAGTTTGCATGAGCTGTGACAGAGGGATCCAAGCCTTGACTCCTTGAAGCTTACAGGAATTGCTTTAAGTTGGCAAAAAGAGATTAAAGTTTTAGGTGTATCAGCAGGACCATTGCCTGTTTTACTTCGCATTGAAATTCTCATTGTCAGAAATTACTTAATGAGTGTCTATAAATAGCTAGGGCAGACCCTAGCTTTGAGCCATTGCAAAAATAAACCTTAAAAAGCTATTAGCATAAACGTGAACAAGTTTAAAACAACCAAAGGAAATTTAATTTTTTGACCCTGTAAACATTACTTTAATTATTTTTAAAGTTTTACTAGTCAGTATTTACAATCATAGCCAAAAGTAATTAATCACTTATGATATCTCTACTGATTATTAAATAGAGGCTTAACATTGATGAGCTGAGTTTTGAACTTTAATATTTTAATGTCTTATTACCATCTTTATGTCTTATTCTCACATACTTTAAATCATTTCTTCACACCCTCATAACTTTCATAGCTTATGTAAGCTTTTATATTTCATTTTTACTTGGAAACATCCAATCATTTACCATGAGGCACAGGTATTAGATTACTGAGACAGGTCAATGAAAAAGAAGACTTTTTTAAAATCATCTCAGGTGCATAAGATAACAGTTAAAAAAAAACAATGTTTCAGTCAGTGACAAGAGTTGGGTAGTTCTGAGTTTTCTTTTACACTGAATTTTGTTTGTGAGTTTAGCAATTCAGTAGGAAACCTTTAGCACTGGAAAAAAGAAAGGCCTAACTTTTATTCTTGAAACATTCATAGACCTAATCAGAATTTGTTGTTTTATAATTAATTTAGGCTGGTCAGAAATTGGACCTCCGTTTTAAAGAGACTCAGATAATTATTTTTTTAGCTCTCAAATTTGTAGTATCAAAAGGTAACATTTCCATCTTTTGTATCCAAAGCTATTGTAAAACCAGAATGGCTTTTTATGTGACAGTCTACTTTTTAACTTTGACCAGAGGAAACACTAAAAGATGTTATCTATCAAAGCTTCTCTGTGTTTTTGTTTTTCAAACAACTGGCATTTTTTTTTTAATTTTCTATAAAACAAGAAAATATGTTTAATTTGTATTTAAAAGGTAGCTGAACTAGAGAGGTCTGGTCCCCAGATGCCAAGGAGAAGAATGGAGATTCAAGGGGTGGAATCAAAAGGAAAAGTGTAATTTCTCCGTGATATCCTTTCTCAATAATGGACTTGAGCAAACAGACACAGCCAGGAAGCAGGTAGCAACCAGATGACCCTGGAGGGAACAGAAGAGAAGACCCCATGGCTTTGAGCTGGTGTGGCCGCCATCGAAACTCATCATAGAAAGCTAGGAAGGGATAAACATAGACAAGTGGCATCTGCAGAAATTAAAAATGACGGAGATTTTACCTGCTACCTGAACAGTTACCTGGGCTCCTTCGTGGTCCTTGTGATGGTGTTGCTGGAAGCTGAGGTCCCAGGCTGCCAGGCCCAGGAGATGTCAAAGATTTTTCATTCGGGAAGAAATTAGGGAGATTGACCTATCTTGGGAACATAGAGAGTGGAAGTCGACCTTCTCCTGTCTTTCCATAGTTGGTCAGGGTCCTGGGAAAAAACACGCGAAGGGCAGTCTTTTTGCCGGGTGACTGGTGGTGTTACATCTGTATCAAGTCCCGGGTGGAATTTTTCATGCCTCATCTTCTTTGAAAGGTGGTTTGGGGCTACTGCCCAAGCGGGTATTTCTGTCTCTCTTGAGAAACTTTTTGAATCTCTGAACCCCGTGGTCAAAGGGGGAGGGGGCTGTGGAGAGCAAAGAAAGATTAGAAATAAAGGAATTTTGAATCATTTGTCTGTGTGATAGCAGAAGTAGTTACAATCTGTGAGAATTTGGAAATCAAATTGCCGTATTTTGGCCATTAAGACTGATTATCAAGTTTGTACTGAGGTCAAGTCATGATTCAGTAAAAGTGAGATGTGAGGCTTAATAGTGTCAGAGTCCAAGAGATAAAATAGATCTGGGAGACAGAGAAGGATGTCTGCCTTGGACTGAGGAGAGCTAGGTCCCATGGCTGGGGCACTGAAGGAGTCCTGAGATGGAGTGACAGCAAGGAACCCCAGTATCATGGCAAAAAGCAGGTAGCAAACACTCAGGAAAAATCTTTCCTTCAAAGTCCAGACACTGGGAACTGACAGAAGCTAGATGAAGGAGACCATAGCATATACAAGCATAAAGAAGCAGGGATTGATTATAGATCATAAGAATCAGAGGGAACAATGAGCTGAGATGAGTCTCCCAGAGCTTGTCTGAAATGAAACAAAAAGGAAATGAAAAGGAAAGGAACGGACATGAGTGCGCCTGGGTGTGGGGGAAGAAAAAGTGTATTATAGATACCTGGGGCAGCGACATCTGGGAGAATGCAGAGTGGACGTAACCAGCCTGATCTGGGCCTTGAGCGGAGAGAGGGATGAGAAGGGAGAGGGGAGAGAAGGGAGCCAGTTGGAGCAGCCAGGAGGGCAAAGGTACAAAATGAGTGGGTAATCAAAATGCCTAAATTGTATAATAAAAAACAGCACAGTCCTCGGGCTGTTTAGGTTAGAGGGTAGGTAAGCCAGCCAGGAGGACCTTGTAACACGTAGGGACTATTGCATGCTGGGAGAACCTGGTGCTAGGTCCACTGTGATATGGTAAATAGGTACCTATTTGTGCCAACATTTTAGACTCCAACTTTTTTGTTAATGAAAAATAAGTGATAAGAGGTAATGACAACATAATCCATGACTACTTCCTGTCAATATTGGCACATCATTGGTGGGGCCCAATAGAGCTAGTTGCTGATCTAGGTCAAGAAGAGCAGTCTGTTGTGCTTCCTCTCCAGGTTTTGATGGACAATCTGGGATTGGGGAAGTGCAGGCTGCATTGGAACATTTTGTGAGGCTGACCAACTGGGGCCAGCTGCTTTGGATCCTTCTATGATACAGGTTTCTAGGGAACACCTGGAGCTAGTTATCAAAGGCCGTGGAAATACACAGCACATGACATTGATAATTCAGATGTCAATCCATCAGAGTAATGACTCTCTGATGGAGGTGAATCCTGTCCAGGCAAGGCCTACAGGACCATCAATTCTGAGAACTGTTGCTCACTTTTGCTAAAGTAGTTTAGTGTCTCCCAATTCCTGCACTGTAGTGTGTAATACTCAGTCTTATGGACACATGTATCTATGGGTGGTGAGGAAGATGACTTTTTACTTAGTCATATAATTTTGGCATGTAGAAAACATACTAGGACATGCTTCATAAGGAGATATATTTGTCCCACGAGGACTAGACACTTAAAATCCTGCCTTGTTTCTTTTGCTCAGAGTAACTACATGCAATTAGTTCACTTTCACCTCAGAGCAAGTCCACACCAGACTAAAGGCATTTTGTAAGTAGATCACAAGTTTAAAACTTTACAGCTATACACAAGGTCAGAGTCATAGGTGTCCAACCAAGGATGCTACACAAAGAATTCTAAGAAAAGCGTGCAAATTCTTTGCTTGCCAAGTCTGCTAGAAATAGATCTATGTCTCAAAGTTTGTCATTGGTCACTGTGCCTCCCTTCCCTGTCTGGTCAAATTCTTTACTCCTGAAACCTTGAAACCATTGTGTTGCATGGTAAATGTCTTGGCTCCTTATTCGCTTACCCTAGGAATGTGTTTTTGACCAATGAGAAGTAACTCTTGTAATTTTCCATTATCACCCCCAAGCCTCCTGGTAGGTAGAAAACCCTTGGTGACTAAAGAGAGAAGAAGGTAGCAGGAATTAGAAGTAGGTCAAGAAAATTAAATAGAGGAGGAAGAATAAATGACTTGTCTGGAACAGCTCGGAGTGAGAGAGTTCAGTCGCCCTAGGTACCCTAAGTTCTTTCACTTCCTGTAGCGTCCAATCTGAACCCCAAAGAGGACCTTTTGGATGAACCCCAAAGGCCATTGTGAGTTAACAAGTTGCTGAATTGGTCTACAGTTGACATGAAATCAGCTGAGGAATAGGAAGAGAAGGTAAAGTTAAGGAGTTTAAGAGAAACATTTATCAAGGGTATACATTTGACACCTTTAGCACCTGGTACTGGTAGTTGGGGAGGGGAGAGTCCTAAGAGAGGGAGAGAAGGTCGGGGCCATGGGGGTGGGGGGGGGGAGAGGGGGAAGTCAACCTGAGGGATAGGCAGGTGAGGAAACTGGCTGTTGATTCACAGTACCTATCTGGAGGCGATTTGACCTGCTAAGGGATGGATCCAAGTCAGTGCCATGAAGCTTCCAGGAATGGTTTTAAGTTTACGAAAGGAGATAAATTTTAGATATGCTAGTGTTGCTCCTGTTTGCAATCTGTACTGAAACCACATTTTATTTTATTTTATTTTTCATTTATTATTATTATTATTATTATTATTTTTTTTTTTGGTTTTTCGAGACAGGGTTTCTCTGTGGTTTTGGAGCCTGTCCTGGAACTAGCTCTTGTAGACCAGGCTGGTCTCGAACTCACAGAGATCCACCTGTCTCTGCCTCCCGAGTGCTGGGATTAAAGGCGTGCGCCACCACCGCCCGGCTTCTGAAACCACATTTTAGAAAGAGCAGTAGACTCTTGAATCATAGCAAAAGATTGGGAACCCAAAAATGATTTAGGTTAAATACATTTCAATACTTCCCTCTACCCAAAAGATTAGGTATGTATAGTTTAGACAGATGTTTTTAGCATAATCAGAAGCAATTTTTAAGTCAATACTTAGAAGACAACCAAAGAAAATTTAAATTTTTGACGTTGTGTCTATGATAATAGTAGCAGTGTTTTACCAGAGTAATAGTTGATCAGAACTCTGTTGATTACAGAAATTTACATAAATTTGAAAAATTTTAAAATCCCATTATTTACTATGAAACACAGGTGATGATTTCTGCTAGTAGTTATTATAAAGTAAATTATTTTGAATAAAAGGATAGTAAAAAAATGTTACTTTGAAACCTTGTTTGTGATTTTATCTCTTTTTAGAGTCTAGCAGCAAAGTAAACTGTTTTTCTTAGCTGGACGCAGCTGGAAGCCTAGAAAAGTGAGACTTAAAGCATAATTTTTTACATATGAAGAGAAACTGGAAAAGCAGTTGAAGCTTTGGTTGCTGCTGTTAAAATAACAAAGCTATTATTAGCCTAGTTTGCTATGTTTAGCCTTAAAAACTAACTTCTGAATTGAAGCTCTTTTAGTACCAAAATAAATCATATTGCACTATTATAGAAAAGGTTGTTGTTGAACAGTTAGCAAAGACATAAGCAGTTAGACATACATTTTAAATCAGCTTTTCTTAATCCAAGTCGACCTTTATAATTTTAAATTTTTATCATTGTACAAAAATCCACAGCAATCTGAAACATTCTGGAGATTTATTGTTCCTTCCTTAGTCTCTAAGAAGAGATACAATGATAAACTAAGAGATAAGTAGAACTGAGAAGTTTTATAATTGTTGGTTTATGCCATGAGGTCATCTTAAGATGGTGAAGTTACATGCGTGTACTCTTCTACCTTGGCAAAGATTGCTGACAGTCATGTGGTTGCTTCCACCTCGATGAGGTCATCAGTTACATGATTGCTGTTTAAAACATCTTTTCCTAGGAGATCTATCTTTAAAACAAGAATTGAATCTAAGTTACAGCATATTACAGACAAGAGTTGAATCACATATATAACATGTATAGATTTTTAATAATAAACTTTTGCTATAAGTCTGTCTTAAGCCAAATTTTATTATAGATTCATTAACCAACTCAATGAATTTACAAATACTGAAATAAAAGCTGTTTATAAAATAGTTTTAAAAGATTTTTTAAGAGTAAAGCAAGGCGAAATCACAGAGATAAAAGATTTAAAAGTAGAAGGTTGTAAAACCTTAGAGAGACTTTGGCATTATTGGCTTGTAGTGGCCAAATGTGTTAAAATCTGTGAGAATTTGGAAATTGAGTGTGCCATATTTGGCCATTGGGGTATATTGAGGCCATTTTCAGTAAAACAGCAAGGCTTTAAGAAAATCTCTGAGTCCAAGAAAGGAATTGACTCCAAAGAGAAAGGAGGAAATGTCACTAAAACAACCCAACCAAAGGGAGGGGCTGGGCAGCTAAGAGATAAAGAACAGTGTGTGTATACCTATGCAACTAAGAAGAACAAGCAGAACTTCACCCAAGGGAGAGTTCCAATTATCATGGAAGCAACAAGAGCAAAAGAAGCTGTGGGAATAAGCAGGGAGCTATTAGGGGAAAGCAAGGAAATGATCAGTCTACAGGCAAGGAGCACAAGGAGAGACAGAGCAGGTAGCTCCCAGGCATCTAGGAAAAGGTCACAGGTCCAGAAGCATTATAGAGAGGCTGTGGAACTGAGCAGTAGCTCCTAGAGGGGCGTGAGGAAGTTCCAGGAAGGAGCTGCGAAGGAGCAGAGTGGGTACGTGTCATGGTGTTGTGGGCCAAGGCTCTGAATCAACCCAAGCAGACGCAAGAGATTTACACAAAGCAAGATTTAATACAGAGCAACACAGAAAGGGCCACACAGGGTTGATCTATCGGGGCCACAGAGCAGACTCGGGAGTTGAACTGTGTCCTATACCATGCATTTCAGCAAGTATTTCAGCACAAACCCCACAAACATCTGTGCCCAATTACACTAATCCAGATTCAAAGATTAGGAGATTCTCTCAAGTGTTCCATCATTGTCAATAGATACACAATATAAGCTTTTAAATCTAACCAATCAGATTCTTTTGTTCTTTTGTTGTTAGCAATAGCCATAATGTTTCTGGAGAAGTAAAGTTGCATAATTACTACTTCTATGTGCTGGGAAATAATCCTTCAGTACACTGTAAATATATGTTGCTCTCATTGGTTAATAAAGAACTGTCTAGCCAGCAGCCAAGCAGGAAGTATAAGCAGGAAAGACAAATCGGATTCTGGGAGGAAGAAGGGTGGATTCAGAAGAGTTGCCAGGAGAAGCAGAGGGGGCAAGATGTGCTGGAGGACAGGTAAAGCCAGAAGCCATATGGCAATACATAGATTTGTAGAAATAGATAAATTCAAGTTGTAAAAACTAGCTGGTAATAAGCCTGAGCTACTGACTGGGCATTTGTAATTAATATTGGGACTCCATGAACATTATTTGAAAACTTGTAGGTGGGAAAGAAAAGTGTGCCTACATCTGGGATTTAAGGAGGAGGTGGGTCAGCTGTTAGAAGATTCCCAGCTCCCCTAGGGCTTGGGAACCTGAACTTTGTTTCACCATCCCTGCATATAAAATGGAGTCTGAAGTCAAAATGGCAACACTTAGGCCAAGGTGCTTTTGCCTGTTCCCAATAACAAGAGTTTCAACCCAAGTAGTCTACAAGCAGACTAACAAGCTTCTCAGAGAGAAATGACCCCAAATCACAGAGGAGAGACATCACTTCTCAGGTGATGAGGGCCCAGGAGGGTGAGAAGAAGCTTCCTGCACTCTGGTGTGACTTTCATAGTAAAGATCGACAAAGCTTGGAGCTCCACTTACCCAGTAGAAGGGGAGAAACAAGTGTTTAGAGCAGGTAGAGAAGAAAATAGCTAGAGGTATAAGTGTCTTAGTAAGTGGTAAGTATGTCTTGGGGGACCTAAAGAGTGTAGGAGGGAGACACCCTCATGGTGGTGTCCCAAAATGCCATGGCAGTGAAAGAAGATACTCACTGTGTTATTATGGAGAGATAGATAGATAGATAGATAGATAGATAGATAGATAGATAGATAGATAGATAGATAAGGTGGAGGGAAGAGGCAGACTCTAGAATCAAATTTGGTGAGTGGCAAAATGGCAGAAACAAATCCTTACATCTTTGAAGAGTCAAATCAGCAGCTTGGTTCAGAGTGGGCAAATTTCCCACAAGGGAGCTCATTGAAGCTAATCCCATATGAATGAGAAAAAAAAAAGAAATAAAACAGAAAGGAAAGGACATGGCAGCTCCTAGATATGATGGAGAGGAAAGTTTATTATACATATGTGTGAGAACATAGCTAGAGGCAAAGACATCTGCGTAGTTCAGAGTGAACATGACCAGACAGATCTAGGCCAGGTGAGGAGAAGGGGAGAGGATGAGAGATGGAACATGGAGGAACCAGGTACAGCAGCCAGGAGGCCAAATGCACGAAAGGAGTGGATAACCAAAATGACTAGATTATATAGGGAAGAACCTCCAGTGAACGAGCAGTTCAGTCCCCAGGTTGGACAGTTCCGGTTATAGGGCAGGGTATAAAAGCCGGGAGGACCTTGTGACAAGTAAGAACTGAGGGATGCTAGAAGAATATGATGGCCAGGTCTGCTTTTATATGTTAAGTAGGCACCTCAACCATTTGTACCAGGATTGGAGACTTAACAGTGTTACCAAGTGAATCGAGCTCATCGACAGAATGCTTAGATCCTGAGGGATGGATATCCCTGATCAAGGGATGGGTTCCCAAAATGAGAAACTTCTAGGCATGCAAGAAGACTCTCTGATGAGAAATAAAATCTGAAACTGAACAGGCTGGGAAAAGAGGTAGCCAGGTCTGTAGAAGAGAAATGGCAAGAGAGATTGGGACTCAGGGTCTAAAGTCAAACATGATAGATATCAGAGGCAAATGATCCCTACCACCTGAGGCCACGTCAGCAGACTCTGGTTAATTTAAAAGAAGGACTGGGTCCCCAAAGAAGGACCCATGTGTCCCCTCTGGGTTTTATCACAAAATATAAGGAGATGTAACAAGAAACCTCCAGATACACACACTTCATAAAGAGAAGAACAATTTAATAAAGAACTTGCCAGCTGCCTCAGACAGTGGAAGACAGCACCCAGATGAAGAAGCCTCCAGATTTTTAAATGGTGAATAACAGGGAGTGGGGGGCGGGTGTTTAGAAGCTGGAAAAGCTAGGTGGTTAGCATAGGGGATTCTCAGACAGATCAGCTGCTGGCAGGTTAGCTGTGTTCAGCCAGCCATGAAGGGCTTCTGAGAAATGCTTTAGGTTTATGTCTCTTGGTGAAACCAGCTCAGATATGAGTCAACACTATCAATCCTGATGTTTGGGGCCTGTTGCTTTGTGACCTAATGCCCACTAAGGGCATTTATCACTCAAACCACTACATTGGGGATTAAAGAGTAATTTACTTATACTCTGTGACGAGTTTTTCCTGGGCAGATGCAACATATGCCTACTTACCCGAGATAGGGAACAATGACAAAACGTACTACAGATACTACCAAAATCGAATCTGTTGAACTAATGAGTTTTATTGTAATTATTTACTGGAAAATGGATGAGGAGTTACTTGCAGGAGTGGAAATGACTTAAAGACAATGGCATCACAAACATCCACTTCAATATGAGTGACAATGTACAAAACCTGGGAACCTGCATCACACTGCACAGCCTGAGGACAGCTCAGCACGTTGGAGAGTGTCCTTTTTAGGGGACTCCGTTGGTCTAAATTGCTTCCAAGCATCCCACTAACTTCTACTTCTTTCAAGCAGCTGAGTCTAGTGTCAGAGTTCTTTGCAATATGTCTTATCTAAGAGTGACTCTCAGCAGCTCGGTTTGTTTACATCTTGGGGAGAAAGGCCTAGATGATATGGTGAGTTTCAGGGACTTCCTGAACCGATTTTGAGCTGTTTACCTTCCTGCATAAGGAATTTGGAGAGGCAGAGACAGTCAGAGGGCCTGTGATTCACTACCCATCTTGCTTAGTTGAATTAACTTCTAATTTAAGGACAGATGCTGCATTCATTCTCAGAATTCCTTAGGATGACAGTTGAGATTGTCTTCTCACCTAAACACACACAAACAAAACATCTGAACATATGTGTAATCCACATACAGAAACAGACTCACACATATCAACACACATGAAACAAAGAAGAGAGTCACTTACAAGTTTTAATTATTATAAACATTATCCAGGCATTTTATAAAACAAAGTGTCAGGAAAGCTACCAGTATTCACAAATATTGAAGTGTTGGTGACAGCAAGAAGATGAGACCTACAAGGCCAAGAGATTAGCCAACTTGGAATCTGCCTGAGGGCCTTGCAGCAGGTGTTGTCAGAAGTCCTGGTCGTGCCTCACCAAGGGACAGGGCAAAGGGGGACAACCGTGATAACAATCCTGTGATGTGTTGTCAATGGGTCAGAACACAGCCTAAATATGAGCATCAATGGTCTAAAAAAAAATAAAAGAGACAACATAGAGACATCATCTCATGGATGAATTACAAAAGAAGGAATCAGCATCAGAAACTAACATGCCTTATTTGCATCAAGAAAGGAGACTACAAAGTGACTCCTGCCCCGTATGAAGGTGGTAAGGATGAGTAGTGAGTCTGACCTCAGACTCAGATCTCCTATTCATCACTATTGACCCCTTCAGATAAGAGACAAAAGAGAACTTTTGACCTACACCATACTAGAACAATTCTGCCATAGTTGGGTCTGTTTCAAACCAGAAACCTTGAGCTGCTGCAAAGCCTCTGGCCAAGAGTAGATTAAAGCAAGAGAGATGTCAAATACAATGGGAATCACAAATGTTAGCTAAGGCCGGGTAAGGGCCAGCTCAGAGTTCTCTGTTACACATCAACAACAAAGGTTTTGTTCTCTTAGTGATATCTGTGCATCTCATCTTGGGTTGACGGCTTTCCTGTGTGCCATTGTCACCCTGGATCCTGACAGAGTGGCTGCTGCACTGTCCACTGCTCCCTACTGTGACAGGAAGGGGAAAGACACGGAGTCCTGACCTCTGCTCCTCTGAAGCATACATCCCTTCAACATCTGTCAGTCAAAGCAAGTCTCAAAGCCACTTCACAGTTCAATGAGGCATCCTTCTAGCACAGGCAGAGACACTATGGGGACAGGAATGTGAACATCTGGTAAAGAGTAATGGAATCTATCTCACTAATGAACTGCATTTTAGCTATGTCAGAGTTCAGCATGACCCTTGATTCCGCTTTCAAAAATGCGTGTTTAGAAGCAGATGAGAACTTTTCTATTTTGAAAAAAAAAAATCCATTAGGGTACCAATAAATTGATCTCCACAAAAAAGGTCAATGATATTTGAGTGGCAATTTAAAGCTTTCAAAGCACTTTCGAATAAACATCTCATTTATTTTTCCTAAGTACTCCGTGCTATCCTGAATTCATAAACTTTTATTCTGAATTTAACTATTTTAAACCCATGCTCTAGGTAGTTTCAAGTGAAAGAATGCGTTTTTCTACATAGATAAAGTAAGTATGTATTCTATTTTTTTTTCAGTATGCACAAATAAGGTGGGTCAGAGTGTGCTGAACTAATTTTGACAATCCAGTCCTTCCTCCAATCTTCCCCTACAGTCTCCATCAGTCTTTGACTCTCGTACCTGTACCTGTGTCCACTTCTGCTCATCTCAATAATCCCCTGCTATTAGCAAGGTCTGCAGATGACTGCTACTGCACGTTTAATTGGCTTTATGTGGGTCATTGCTGCCCGAGAATTACCCTGCTTTCTTAAATAATTCTGAATCTCATTTCCCAAAGCCATTGTCCTCATATAATCTGTACGGAAAAAAATAAGGTATTTCTAATTAGGACTGTTAAGTTCTAGGAAACCCTCCAGTTCACAAAAGCCTCTTCAAAGCACGGGGGGAGGGGAGATACAGAGAGAGAGCTAGGTTTGCTTGAGATATCAGAGTGAAGACAGCAACAGTCTACTCTTCTGCTCTTGCATTTGTGATGTGGCCAACAATTTCTCTCTCTCTCTCCCGCCTTCCCCTTTCCTCTTCCTTCTCTTTTTTTCATCTTCTCACTTTAGTTAGTAAATGAATCTTCTGCATTGCTGTATTCATCTATCATTCCTTTGCTGTTGTCAACACCTTAATATTTTTCTTCTTTTTAAAGATGGCAATTCCTTTCCCCCTTTCCTTTTCTCCCTCCATGAATATTCATATTCATGCATACGATGCATTTATATAATGCATATAATAGTGTATATATGACATATGTATATTCCTAAACACATAGATGCAACCTGCTCAGTCTGTGTAATAGTATTGGATAACCAATTGCCATGCTCTTCTACAACTCCAGCATTCCTTAGGTGCCTGAAATTCTTTGTATGCGTTTGGACCTTATGGGCTGCCCCCAGCTCACATTAACAAGTCTGTTGCCATCCTTATTCAGTTACGTTTAGCCTTTCATATTTCAAATTGATGAGACTTTATAGTTGTAGCTTCTGACATTTCTAGAGCACAGTCTCCCAGCAAAGTCCTCGATCCTCTGATTGTTTCAGTCTTTTCTCCTTCTTCCTTGGTGTTAACTGAGCCTTGGGTTACACGGTGTCTTACGGTTGTATCCACTGGGACAGGGATCTTGATTGACTCTGGTGTTCTAAATACTTTCCGTCTGTTGGGGAGAGACATGTCCTTGATGAAGGGTGGGAGCTGCACCTGCCCTGTGGATATAAGAACAAATCTTGAGAATGTAGTTATGGACTTTGCTGGTTTAGTAAGTTGGGGGTTGTGGGTTCTTCTCCAAGATCCTTGACTTCATTAGCACTGAGAAGTCGGCCAGGTTTCCAGTACCAGGCTTGCTCTCCCTCTAGCTGAGTGTGTCTTAGGTTGGCCACATTTCCAGTACCAGGCTTGCTCTCCCTCTAGCTGAGTGCCTCTTAAGTTGGCCAGGTTTCCAGTATTAGGCTTGCTCTCTCTCTAGCTGAGTGTGTCTTAAGTCCAATTAGAGAGCTATTGTCAACTCTTGACCAATCAGGCCACATACAGAACATGGCTGCCGGCCTTTAACATGCTCTGGTTTCCACCTTAGGGAGGTTGATACAACCCTCAGGAACCTTGCTAGATTGAGTAATCCACATTTCTGTTGTAATCCTGAGATTAGCAACACAATAGCAGCAGCGTAATTTATGGATCCGCTGAGGGATTGCCAACACTTACACCTCCTTACTCTGGACACTGTCGCTTTGGGAATTAACATCTGTTTAGTATCAAACCTAGGACAAATGCTTAGAAACATGTAATATATCAAAGGAGGCCTGGCCTCCAGGTTTTCCCAGCATCCCTCAGTGCCTACCACTTAGGCTCACATACCCTTTCCCCTAACCTGAACTCTCCAGTCCAGGGACTGGGCTTTCCTTCCCCAATAGGCTCTTCCCTATATAATGCAGACATTTTGGTTACCCACCCTGTTTTGTACCTCTGGCATCCTGATTGTTGTATCTGGTCCCTCGTTCTTCCCTCTCCCTCCCCCTCCCCCTCTTCCCACATGACCCAGCTCAACCTGGTCACATGTTCTCCAGATTCTCCCAGAAGTCTCTGCCTCTGGCTACATTCTCCTTGGTCTACAATAAACTTTCTCCTCTACTATACCAAGGAGCAGTCAGGTCATGTCCTTTCCTTTTTGTTTCTGTTTTTATTTAATGTCCGCTTGATGAGCTTTAGAGAGCAAACTGAAATTATAGCAGAAGTCTCTGGAATCCAAGCATCATAAAAGAGTAAAACAATATGCTTGTCTGCCTACTCCACACTGCATCTTCAAATCATCTTACCTGGATTTTTATGCTGTCAGAAAAGCTACCCCACCTCTGTTGAGCTCCACATCAGCTGGCACTGGGGAGTCATTAGATACAACCTAAAATACCCATTCAAATCTGAAGCTCTGAACATGGATAAGTATATTTTTTGAGACATTTGAATGTTTGAGACATGGTTACAAAAAAACAGAGATTAATTGTTTCTCTGAGATTCATAATTGTTATCAGCTGCTCTGGTCTTTCTGGTTTCTTGATAGTTTCTAAACCACATGACTCCTATGTTACTCGTCTACTGTATTTGCAGTATTACACTGTAGACAGATTGGCCCTTGTAGTTGGACTATAAGGACTCAACCCTAGGTTTTCCCCGGCAACACTTTAGCATCAAGGAATTAATTCTCTTCATCTTTAAAGTTAGGGAACAGTAAGCCTTTGTTTGAAGAGTTAAGTGAGCTTATGGATGTAAAACATTGGAGAGTTAATGATGCTCAGAGAAAGTGGGAAATGCTGCCTATCACAGCTGTTATTCTTAGTTCACTATTTGGCCTCCAGTGCATCACAGCAAGATGCCCGAGGTTATATGAATATAGGGACATGACACAGCTTTTGTTCTCTGAATTATTATATTTCAGAAGAGTGAGCCTATGCCAGCTCAATATCTTGTAACAACATTAGCAATAAAGCCACGAGGATGAGTCATGTGGCTTCTGTGGCACAGAATTCGCAATGCGATAACTGGATTGTCAGGGGACTTCTCAGACATTGGGAAATCTAATCTGGGTCTAATGTAATTTGGGGTCTTGAGTCGTGGAGAATGTAGTGAGGCTACTCCATATTGGAAAAGAGTGGTTCACTAGACTTCTTTCTTTAAATGAGTTTATTCCATTAAGCTGTGGAATTCAAACCATACGCACACTGCTGGACTACAATGTGATTTATTCATGGGCAAAAACATTGTGTGATGCTCGCCATTCATTTCTAACTCTCCACAAAATTATCATTTGTCAACATGAAAGCTTTCTAAATCTGATCTTCTGTCTGTTTCAAACCCCCAGACTGTTGTCACCTTCAGTCATTCTACTGTGAAAACAGCTCTCAAAAATGTCCTGTCCCCATCTAACTCCAAGCAGTACTACTAATAAGTTCTATCTGATTTACAAATGTGGATACCCTTATAATTGAGTTTTCTACAGCTGTATGAGATGTCAGAAAAGATAAAGACAAGAGGAGTCATCTGAATTTAATGTGGATAAATATTTTTAAAATATCTGCAAAATTTTGAATTACACTCCCACATTTAGGCTGGCCTACTCAGCTTGGGGGATACTACCTGCTTCCCTGTCTCTACGGTTTTCTAAAATGCAAGCAAACACAATGTTTAATTCTTCATCTACCAGTCCTAAAATATTTCCCTATAGGCACCGTGGTTTTCAATACTCTGTTAATTCGGGGTTGGCTCTCAGATCCCTCAACTCGGTGACTTTGCAGTATGTACAGTATCTCAACATTGTAGTCATGTCTAGGCACTTGCCAAAATTATGTGAGTTCCATAGTGTTCCCTGCCCAAAACCTATTGCATAAGCAATAAAATGCAAAAAGAATAAAGAGTAAGGCAGAGTCAGGGAGGAAACCATAAGCACATTATTCATGGGTGCTCACTAGCCTAAGGGATAAAAACATTGCCTCGATCCCAAAAGTAGACCCAAGGTGGCCACTACATGACATTGGTTCTTTATCATCTGCTGGAGACTGTGAATGAAAGGGTTTCTAGAAAAATGGAGAGATATCTTCATCTCTGGAGAAGAGTATGTCTCCACTATAAATAACATCACATTTAGGGGCTTTTTCAGACAGGTTCTAAGACACTAGTCAAAGACCAAGCACTGAGCAAATACCAGCTTTTAAAATCCCATGGCTCAAGAGGTTAAAGAGATGGCTCATCGTTAAAGAGTACTTACTTCTTTTTAGAGGTCCTCGGTTCAACTCCCTGTGGCTCACAAATGCCTGTAATTCTAGGGTATCCAAAGCTCTCTTCTGTCCTCCTCAGATACCTGCATATATATGGTATACACAGATGCATATACATATAAAATACAAAAGAAGCATACAAATCTTTAAAATAGGAGATCTACCGATTGCTTTCTTCCCTTGCCAGTTTTGCATACCACTCTGCCTTTTGATGATGTGAAAAGCACAGATCTCTGCTCATCTGATCTGAGATTTGAACCAGAGACTGAAGCCTTGCAGGTAGAACCTAAGAGCAGCAGAATAAGAGTTGAGAACTTTCTGGTGCTCGCTCCCTCTCAGCTTTTTTGTCAAGGCTCTGTTGCTGAAAGCTTTCCTTTGGGAAAGCCTACTACCACCTAAGGTTTCACGCAAGATTTTTTTTTTTTTTAAATTAAGCTTGCTTTTCAATTTCTCTTTGTAATTCTCCTGCAGTTTCCCTCTAGGTTCTCGTAGAACAGGTGAGCACCATCCCCAATCTAATTCTCATAGAAAGAACAGATGTGGTCCGAGGAAAGACAGAAAACCTGAACTCCAATACAGCTCCACAGTAGAGGAAACAAGCCTGTGAGTGGCTTGTGGTGGGTTTTGCTGTGTTTGCTTTTCCACTTTCTTATGCCCTAAAATTAGCCTTCGGGACTGCACTGTACCTAATGACAAGTTATACAAGTTATAGGATGCCTGAAGACAAGAAATGAGGAACTGGTGGCAAGGGAGGGGACGAGATGGAAATCATGTAACTATAGTACTCATGCATGGAATTTTCAGGAAAAAAAAGCTTAAAAAGCAATTTCTAATTGACATGTGTTTGTTTATGGGATGGAGGACCCTGGAGAAGACTATAAAGCGGGCCCAACTTATATGCCCTACTTATAGGTAGAACACTGAGAGACCCTGCAAGAAAAATCTATTATAGTGGAGAGAATTGTCTTCTTCTGAAAAAATACATTTCAGACTAAGTCTAAGTGAAAAGATATAAAAACCCTTGCCTTCTATCTTCACCCTGAAAGTGGGGCTCCGGACACGTCATAGAATTGGTCCACAAGATTTATGAAGACACTCAGAACCATTTGATTTATTTCTGGGACTCAGAAATCCTAATTATTGTTTCCTCAAAAGAGTGAATAAGAAGAGGGCTGGAGGAAGAGCTCAGAAATCAAGAGTTCAATCCTCAGGATATGTGTTACGCATCTCAGGACCACCTGTGATTTCAGCTCTAGGCTATCCAGTACCTCTGACCTCTGTGGGTACACCTGCACTCAGGTGCATGTGAGCACACACTTGGGAGTGCATGCATGCACGCACACACACACACACACACACACACACACAAACACACACACACTTGGGCCTGCATAATTAATGATAATAAAATGTTTCTTTACAGCTTAGTTTAAACAGAGTGACAAAGCTTTTAAGCTAAAATATGAAACAGGCTGTTTTGCAAACAATATCAAAAGTAAAAAGCAAAATAAAACCTTCACAGGCACATGCACACACACACAAATAACGGCCTCACTGACAGGAGAGGAAGAGTCTGGTACCAAAGCCCTGATGCTCTTAGTCACAGGAACACTGGGAGCTTCCCCATCAATGGGCATAAGACATCATGACAAAGAAGCCTGTTCCTCCTACTCTGTAGGAGTGGCCTGTTAGCAGCCAAATCTGATGCCTACTGGCATAGTACCACACTAAGGAGGAGTCTATGTGCAATGGAGTTCTCACAGCCAGAAAGACAGAGGAGATATTTACTGGTGGTATTATCCAGGAATAAACCTAAACATGAAGCTGACAATATCCAGAATCTGCTGGAAAACAAGCAAACCCCCAAAATATTCACACAATGGAAAGGTAGAAGAGAAACAGCAAAAACCTGGCTGCCTTATGCCAAGATGCTCTTGAAGTGCATATGTCAAAAAATAATGACCTGCGTAGTCACTATGCTCATCCTCAATTTTGAAGTTATAAAAAACTATTTTGAAATATATATATATATATATATATATATATATATATATATTCCCTGTTATTCATGGGAGTTTGGGACCACTTGGACTTGGACAGCTAAATCAAACAGCTTTAGTTCAGTCCATGACCCAGTAAGTGGGTGTAGTCTCTGTATGCACCTTCCTATTTAGTTTAAATAACATTTATAAGTCTATAATACTATTTTTCCAGTCCATTTGACTTGTCTAACCATTCTTGAAGGGAGAAGTGAAGATTAAGGAAAGACAGAGATGAGAAATGAAAAGACAGAGTCAGGAAGGTATCCAGTTAATCCTGTGATCAGCCCCAAGTTTATTACTCAAAGTTCATATAGAGCCCAATCAAAAGGGGGAAAGACAAAATACTTCTCTGATACAAAGAACAAGCAAGCAAAGAGTAATTACCTCATTTCACCTCAAAACACTAAGAAACCTCATCCTAAATCAAAACATCCTGTTGACTGACCTTTGAAGAGTAAGGCATACCTTTGGTCAAACATCTTGTTGTTTAACCTTGAAGGAGTACGAACAGGTCTGCACTCTGACCTTTAGTCAAGATGGAATGGATCTACTTCTGTGGCCTCCATACCATTCACAATGTAAGTGCTGTGTAAATAGTTGCATCCCACTGTTTGGGGATTAAATGGAGTCATAAAAGAAACAATGCCTTTTCAGTACAGACATATTTGTAAAATATGATACTTGAAGCTTCTGGATAAGAGGATCTAGGACACATGGATGTGATGGACAGTCCTAACAGTGTGAAAGACCAGTTACCCCAGTTATTCAGATAATATAAATTAAAATTGCCAAGGATTTCAGTATTTTCATTGTGTGTTAAGTAACAATAATTCTCTATGAGTCCTTTCCTCTGGTAATTGGTGTGTATGTTAATAACAGGACAACATTTTAAACCGTTGTGTCTGTGTCGGGGATGCATGCTTCCTTTGTAGATGATAGGCCAGTCACTTTAATTTCTCTATGAGGAGTCTGAATCCTAAGAACATTCTGTATGAACTGGGGCCACAGCAGATACTGAAACCAAACAGCATGTTTCACACCTCTGTGTTGCATGTGTGTCTGGCTCTAGATGCCAGGGCATTGACTGAGACTCCCATCCACATGCCAGTAATGTAGGCATGGGAGGTGTGGGCAGGCAAGTGGTGTCATCACCTCGTGAAAACGTGTTATCTGTGCTCCCACCAGGCCAGCCACTGTTCCATGTTTGCTTTTACACCTTGCTTTTCTATCTGTGTTATACGTTACAAATTTGTAACCATCTTGGAGACTGATATAATATGGCCATGTCTACAGAACATCTGGAAAGGCATCTCAATGTTTAAATGTTGGAGGCATCTGAGCTGCTGAAACAGAAACAACACGGAGCAGAAAGACAAGAAGATCTGCGCTACTCAGAGTCTCTGATTCATCCGAGTTCTTTGTTCTGTAGAGCCAGATTAAACCAGAAGCTGCTTCTTTCCCTGCTGAATTTCTACCATAAATTTACAGAATTGTCTATAACTTACTTAACATTATTTATAGTCAGTGGGTTCGAGGCAAAGAAAAGCATCTGTTTTTTAAAACTTTGTATCCATTAGCCAAATTGAGGCAATCCACCACACAGATAAAAAAACAAAGGGTGTCTGAAAGCTTAGGAAGTCTCTGTTTGTTTGTACAGGTTACAAACAGGCCGAAGTGGAGTCTATAAAGTTGATGCACAGTGGACGGCAGATCTTATTGCTGCCATACGACTGTCGAATGAGCCATTGGAGGCTCAGGGAAGCCTTTGATTTAATAATAGAGTTCAGCTTCAAAAGGATTTCAATTTCCAGTGAAAGAATTGTATCCTCTCTACTTTACAAACTCCCAGTGAGCATGCTTGGGCAACTTTTGTGAGCCTTCTTTCTTCTCATGAGAGCAACTCCTGGTTCCTCTCACATCTCTCTTCAGCCCTTTCTCTATGATCTCCAGCTTTAGCACAGAAATGGTTTTGCACTCACAGTCCTTTGACCCCAGAGGTATGATTCCTAATTGGATATGCTTTTGATGAAGTAGAGAAAATTCTGAACCCTATATTTCATCATTCAAAATTAATATTCAGCCTTTATATTCTTTCACGTATGTCTTACTATCGAGAACCTAGACATATGAATATTTCATAATGCATGAGGAGATAATTTTCTAACTAATGTTAATTACTTGACAAAAGTTACATTTGGCTCTGGGAGGGCATAGACAGAGATTTTGTGATACATCTTGAGATATGAGTATAAATTTGCCTTAAAATTTTTACTAAATGTTCATATATGACCAAAAATTAGTAGATAAAGAGTGAAAAAAACAAACTTGCCAGAAGAGTTTGGCAAGAGTTTACTCTTGTATCTGGTGTAACAGATACAAGAGTAAAACTGTTCTTACAGCCACATCATAGGATAAGGACAAACTCAGCATGCTGTGCACACCAGTGGTCACTGCTTTCTAGAGTGAGGGGCAGGCAACCACAGTGCCAAATTCATTACTAGCTATGCAGTCAACATGGCCATCCTGGGCCCCATGAGACCTTGTCATAGACAAATACTGACTAAAACACACACACACACACACACACACACACACACACACGAATTTTATATAACATCACAAAGAAACAAAATAAAGCTAATAAAGATAACCATTATCTGTCACACACATTCCTTGTTATTAAATTAAAACTATCTTAGTTGTACTTTCATCAAGTTCCAGGCATATCTCACATTGGGAACTGCCTACTGTCACTATTTTTAAATGTAGACACACAGAGATGGGGAGATGTCTCAGTCAGTCGCTGCCAGCACCACCGTACAAGGCCCTCCTCCTTTAATAAAACAGATTTGTCAGTGGATATTTGCGATCCCAATTCATTGCACCACTGTTGACAAATGTGCTTGTGCATATGTGTCTATGTGTGTCTGCATGTCTCTGTGCATGCCTGTTTGTTTTTACATGTGTGCATGAGCATATATATATGCATATGTGTTTATACTCTTGCACCTATTTATCTGTTTGTGTGTGTCTATGTGTAAATGTGTGTGACAGTGTGTGTGTGTGCATACGTGTATGCCCATCTTGTATTATTTACATGCATGTATGTGGTCATGTGAGTGTGTGTCTACACATGTACATGTCATTGTATGTTTGCGGAGGCCAGAGCTTGATGTAACACAAAATGTACCACATGCCCCTTTGTGCCCCCCAGCTCTGGGTTTACACTTCTGTGCTATTATTCCTGCAATCAATCTCTCTACTCTTTGTAAATGTTTTAGTTTTGGTAAGTGGTACTTTTATAGTATTTTTTACAAGTTATCTTATTTTTGTGTTAAAGTTGGTCATATAACTAACCATATTCTGTATTTCTATGATAGGAGTTTTAATAATTTCTGTCACATTTTTGCTCTGTATATTTTTCTTATTCTAACAATGTGTTGGTGTCCATTAAATTTGTATAAAACCATTCATTGTTACTGAACATATTGACATTCTGGCCTCTGTTTTGGGTGTGAACATTGTTGTTTTCTTCTTTCTTTCAGTTTGGCCCTTACTTGATGATTTCCCCACGTGCTTGAGAGGTAACCCTACTGCTACTAGAGCTCTCCTTATGACTCAGGTTACTATTGCCATTAGCTTTCTCTTATGATCTTTTTACAAAATCACATCAATTATGGTATGGTGTCCTGGTTGTTAGCTTCACATTTATGTTCATTTGTAGTCAAGCTTAAACTCTTCCTTTGCTCCTTCCTTTGTTTTCTGATCCGTTGATCAGGACCCAGTATTTATCTTCCATAGACTTATGATTTTTCCAGAATTATTTTGTCCTTGATTCCTAGTTTCCTTTTGTGGCATTCAGAAAAGGTCTTTCATGCAGTTTCTCTATTAAATTTGCTTAGTTTCCTGGTTCAGCCAGTGCTGCATGGAATGAAATGTTCTGTGTCCCTGATGTGAATTGAATTCTGTTGCTACAGAATAAAGGTGGAATGAGCACCCTTTCTATATACGGGTGACAGGGCCCACTCTAGCGTAGTTGACATCCTTTTCCTCTGCTGTTCCTGCCTGGAGAAGGTCTGTCACTGCAGAAATACCAAGTACCCATGTTACTATACTGCTCTCTGGCTCTCCATCCACCTGTTTCTGTTAAACTTTGATAGGGTTTAAAAGTTTTTCATGATTTTTAATAGAATGACTAAATTGTCCTAACAAGAAATACACACACAGGCATACATTCACACATACCCACACACAGAGAGAAAGAGGGAGGGGCAGAGAGAGAGAGAGAGAGAGAGAGAGAGAGAGAGAGAAAGAGAAAGACTAAGAGAGAGACAGAGAAGATAAGTGGTGACATAAAGAAAATAGTCTTGATACTGCTGGAGCATGGCCAATGCCGACTGCACAGGCTTCAGGCCTGGACTGTCCTTGCTGGCATGTGTGCACCATGAGCCCATATCCTTGTGGCTACGAGCAGAATGCACCACAGCTCAGGTACTAGGTGGGAGGGTACTCAACTCATCATTACCGGAATAGCGTTTTGTTCACATTTCATAAATCTTGCCTGCAAAAGGAAGTACAGATTTTTGATTCTCTAACATTTCAGGCAAGGTCAGAAGAACACCAGTGTGGGAAAAGCTGAGTAAGCATTGTCAGCAACCAAACAACACACACAGGGCAGTCAAGGGACAGCAGCTTCCTTTAAAATGAATGGGTGAATTCACCTTTGCTACAGCCATAAATACACCCATTTCCATTTCTATTTCTGTTAAATGTACTGAATGTATGTTTTTACAGTCTGATTTGACCTCTTTGATTTGATTGACACTAAGTCATTAGAAGTTAGTTCAAAGGTTGTGACTTAAATTCGGGATCAACCTACCCCCGGACCCAGCAATACCACTCTTGGGAATATACCCAAGAGATGCCCGATCATATGACAAGGGCATTTGTTCAACTATGTTCATAGCAGCATAATTTGTAATAGCCAGAACCTGGAAACAACCTAG
>NC_022022.1:44335016-44353593 GCF_000317375.1 Microtus ochrogaster | reverse complement strand
GATGTTCACCTTCCTAGACCAGGATGGAGGGGGGAGGACTTTGGACTTTCCACAGGGCAGGGAACCCTGACTGCTCTTCAGACTTGAGAGGGAAAGGGAGAGAAGTGGAGGGAGGGCGGGAGGAGGCAGAAATTATTTTTTTCTCTCAATAAAAAAAAAAAAGAAAAAAGGATATCAACTTGAAAGTGGGTGAAGGATGTGGAAGGAGTTCAAAGGGGGGCTGTATGTAATAAAACAAGGGAAGAAGTGATATAATTACGTTTTAATTAAAACATATGAAAAAAAGTCATGGAAAAGAAGTAGCAAAGCTATACTGTGTCAGGTATTTGTAAACATTTATGTTAAAATGTATCAAATTTAGGGCAGAATACATTCTTTTTTTTTCTTTTGTTTTTTATTGAGCTCTACATTCTTTTCTGCTCCCCTCCCTGTGTCTCTGCTCCCCTTCAACCCTCTCCCAAGGTCTCCATGCCCCCTGTTTACCCAGGAGATCTTGTCTTTTTCTACTTCCCATATAGATTAGATCTATGTGTATGTTTTTTCGAGAATATCAAGACTGTATATCTAAAGGCTGGCATGATGGCTCAGTGGGTCAGCGAGGATGCCTTGCACAGCTGCAATTGTGAGCTAGAAAACGAAATGTCCACAAATATTGCTTGAGAAAAATCTGCTCTACAGGGTTGTCTGTGATTGTCACACACACCGTGGCCTGGGCACGCTGCCAATAATAATAATAATAAAAATCAAACTGAAGAAGAGAGTGTGTGCCTGTGTGTTCATGTGTTTATCTTTTGTAAGTTATCCGATCTCACCCTCGTTAAGAACAAAACTTAGATACAGCATCTTCCTCTTCAGTTCACAGCTGGATGTCGGTAATCATTATTTCCTGCTTTAACAGTAGAATGTAGAATACACGTATCTGTCCCTTCTGTAACCTCCTCAGTACCTGCACGTAGACGAACGTGAAATGCATTTCAAACACAATTTCCTTGAGAGTAAGAGCACACGCTTCCTTCTGTGTTCTTCCCGCTGGGTCCTCAGTCATTTGGAGCTGATAGGAGTGGAAGTGAATGTTTCAGAGCGCAGCTTCTCTCTTCATCTCCACTCTCAAGATCTTAGGTGGACATCATTTTCCCGAGTCATACCTGGGACGAGAGGTGAACTTGTTGCCTTGAACTTCACTGCCACAGTTCTATGTGCCTGCGGTGATGTTTCTGTTTACATGATTGGCCGCCAAGCTGCTATTCCATCCTTTCCAACAGAGAGTAAGGGGTTTATTAACGCTATCCCCTAATCAACTGATTCATTTATTTCACTTTAATAATTGGACTTCCTCCTACTGAATTTGTCTCTATGTTGAAAGTCTGTATTTGTGAATGAAGTTGTATAAAACTGTTACACTTAACTGAAAATAGACCACAAGGTATTTGAGTTTATGAGTGTCTCTTCTGCATTCATATACAGTTGTTCATCTCTCTGTATGATTATCAAAAAAATCCTCTTTATTCTTAGGAAATCTCTTTTCCTGAACTGTCTTCACATTTTTTCCCTCGTTTTTTATTAATTCCAAGTCAAGGTACGCTGGCGGTAGTTGCTAAAACGTAGATGGTTTAAAAGGCAAGAAATCAAATCAACTTCAGAAAAAGAATGTCACAAAAATGGCAAAAGAAGGTGAGTTCCATCAGAAACACTGTCTAAGTTTTCTAGCCTCCGACATCTTCACAGGGGTTAGCCCATCGCTGGGACAATCCCCTTACTATAAATCTCGACACAGACCTTAGAGGAGATAAATTAGGTATTTTCAAGGGCAGTGAGACCAGCATTCCGATACTCCATCTTTTCAGCTACAATCTTCTGATTTGTAGCTTGAGAAGTTGATTTTAAAGTCATTTGAACCCAGATTGCACACACAGAGAAACTGTGAGTAAACTTCTTAGACCCAACTGCTAACATTCACTGTGCTAAGAACACATAGCAGCTCTTGAAAAAAGAAAATCCCACAGCTTAGAATTGGAATGCAAGGGTAGCCCACAGCCCTCTGCCAGGGTTTATAAATTCAAACATTTGAGGACCTTGTGGGCAACTATTCCTAGCAATGGCCTACGGCTCTCTGGACAGTCATGCTTGCGGAGCTCTTTAGCAAACAGAGTTCTTCTCTTCGCCTATATTTTAGTTGAGTTTCTTTTTTTTTTTAATTTATTCATTTATTGAGGATTTCTGCCTCCTCCCCGCCACCGCCTCCCATTTCCCTCCCCCTCCCCCGATTAAGTCCCTCTCCCTCATCAGCTTGAAGAGCCATCAGGGTTCCCTGACCTGTGGGAAGTCCAAGGACCGCCCACCTCCATCCAGATTTAGTAAGTTGAGCATCCAAACCGCCCAGGCCCCCCCAAAGCCAGCACGTGCAGTAGGATCAAAAACCCATTGCCCTTGTTCTTGAGTTCTCTGTAGTTGAGTTTCTTATGAAACTTCATAAATTGTATATCAGTAAACAACATTGTTCGATTCTGTTCAGAGACAAAGGCTTGTATTTTGTTTTCTGCCAACCAAAGGAAACAAATGGCAGTGCTGTGATGTGGATACAAACACTGACCGTGGTTCTGTATGGAGAAACCAGAGTTTCAGAGCCAGCCCTTGCTGAAGCACATAGAGTATGCCCATCCTACAGGTGTGACTTCACAATCTCCTTGCATTTCGACATGGCTCTCTTCAGGAAAACATCTTACTGAAATTTCAACTTTTTAATTTGCCTAATGCTTTCAACACTAAAATCCATGTGTGAATTATGGTTTCCATTAACCAATCTTCCTGTAGTGTTGTCTGAGTGAAGAAAGGAAAAGAATCCCAGACACAGTATCCTCTGTGTCTCGAGTGGTTTGTTTAGGCAGCTGTGAAACTGCAGCTTGGTTATGTTATGTCCTCTGATACATGTCTAAGCCCTATCTCGTGGAAGCTAAACTAAGGGATACGGTTTCCCTGTCAGAAGTAGGCAAAAGTTTTCTAATAGCATCATGTTTTTAGGTTTGGGGTGTGTGTGTGTGTGTGTGTGTGTGTGTGTGTGTGTGTACAGCTATGATATGTGTAAATGATGTATAGAACAAAGAGAACTTCACTTAAAGAACCTATTTTGTTAAAACTCATACATTTGTTGTGAGAACTCTTAAACCAAGAATGGTATCCCATTGTGAGTTAAGAATAATATTCGTCAGTGATTAGAGAGATGAACTCTCCTTGTCCCCAAATACAGAAAAATATCTGGGCTACAGGAAAGAACAGTTGTGCAGAACACAGAAAGATTCCCTGACCTTATTGTCATGCAACCTCTTTACAGTTTTATTCATATGTCTGTGTAGTCAGGCATTGAAGACGGTGTTTGCTAAATAACAGCAGCCCCATGAGGCTGTATCAGCTAGCAATGCAGCAGCCTCTTTGATTGGATAATTGCATTCTACCATGAAATCTCTTAAATATTCATTTCTTAAAAGGTATCTTTGACATTAAATAACTTATGACTACACATAATACACTTATATGTATATGCACATATGTATATGCATATTTGTATGTATATGCACATTTATATGCATATGTGTACATTTCATATATATATCTTTATCTAGATAGATGATAGATAGATAGATAGATAGATAGATAAATAAATAGATAGATAGAGATATATATGTAATCTTGATTCTGACTAGGAACAATAATAGTATGAAACATCTTGAGAGTCAGTTGTCAAAATCCATACAGATTTTGAAAATGCCAGAAAAGCCAAATCTTTAAAACACAGCATTAGTGACTTTCTGTGTTTGATCAAATGCCTGAAAGGAAGTAAAAAACTTAAGAAAGGGTGAGATTGCCTGTAGCCCCAGGATCCATCATGCTGAGGACAGCACTGCAATAGAGCAACAGACAGCAAGGCACACTGTGTACAGGCAGGACGCAGAGAGCAGAGTGAGATCAGCCTATTAACCCTCAAGATACAACCCAGTCACCCACTTTGTTCTGCAAGATCTTGAGGTTCCCCAACCTTCCAAAACAGTGCCAGAAGTTGGGTACCAAGGTTTGAAACACATGAGCCTCTGGGGACATTTCACATTCCAGTCTCAACAAGTAACAAATCTGGGGAAAGAATGTTTTGTATCCTATAGATGACCCTTTCTATTAGTTCCAAAATCAAGAAAGAAACCAACCAAACACCAACACCAAAAAGGCTGTTTTGTCACCCAAGTAAGCTAGACTGGTTTTGTTGTGTGTCAAACATGGCATTTTCCAGCTGATTCAAGGCAATGTGGTTGGTATTATTCTTATTAATGTGATATTATTACTTCACCGTTCACACTACTTTTATATTTAGGAATGAGATGCTTTCTGTGCATCTACACTTCGTGGCTTTGAGATTTACCCTGTGGCCTCCAAAGACCTCATGGAACAATGAACCGAAAAGCAAGAGACCTTTGATAGTTTGTGATGATCTCTTAGCCATTGAGCAGTGACCCTGAATCTCAATTTTTCTCATCAATTAATTGTGAATGACTTTTGAAAATTAATTTACAAGGCTGTGTTGTATGAATTGAGATAATTAGTAATGTGAAATTTGAAGTTATCCATGTATAAGCCATAGTTCAGTCCAGATAGAAGACACTCATGCTGGGGAAAGGTTAAAACTGAGACACAGCAAGATTTGAATATGAAAACAGATATGAGTAATAAATTAATAACTCATTATAAAACTAAAAGTTTTAAAGTAGGTTTTAGATTTAGTGAAAAACTTGAAAAATTAGGTACCAGGCATTTCTGTCTTTGTTTTACTATATAAATGTTTATAATGCAGTGGGAATAGATAGATGGATAGATGGAAGGACAGATAATAGATAGATAAATAGTAGATATAGACAGATTGTAGATATAGATGATAGATACATATAATATATTATTCACAGAGGTTTCTTCCCTGCCTGGTCCCACAGCCATCAGCCCCAAAGAAACACAGAGAGGTCTACATTAATTATAAACTGGTTGGCCTATTACCTTAAGCTTCTTATTAACTTTTCTATCTTACATTAACCCATAATTCTTATCTGTGTTAGCCACGTGGCTTGGGAACGTTCATCAGTGAGGCATCCTCATTTTGCTTCCTCTGTGTCTGATTGATGACTGCAGACAGAACCTTTCCTCTTCCCAGAATTCTTCTGTCCTGGTCACCCTGCTTACACTTCCTGCCTACACTTCCTGCCTGGCTACTGGCCAATCAGCATTTTATTAAACCCGTACACGTGACAAAACTTGACAGAGAAAAAGACCATTGTCCCACATATATACAAAATGTTATAATACACACACACACACACACACACACACACACACACATATATATTACAAGCAGGTAGGTGGATAGATAAAAAGATGCAGAGATAGTTACATAGATGGATAAATGATATGGAGAAGTATTATTGGTCTGAGAGCTTAAATGAATGAACTATAGTATAGTACGAAAGTAAAGAACAAAAATGTTCACAATCCCATCTTCTGCATCTTCTCATAAAGTATAAAGGAGATACAATCAGAATTAATCAGGACTGCTTTTCAAGTTGAGTTTAAAATTGGAAGCATTCTTGATCCCTGGGGCCAAGAGGTCATTTTTATTTAGTTTGAATGATTCCCCAGTTGTTTGTAAGAATGATATAGTCATCTCTTCATGATTACATTGTTCCCTTGAAAAGGGCAGCAATAAAACAAGTGACTTCAAAGCGTGAGGGGCCAAATAGAATTCTTCCTGTCCCTCTCCCTGAGCACATTCCATAATTGTGTGTTAAACATATTTTTTTGGTTGGGTTTGTGTGAACATGAGGAACTTTTGACAAATTCAAGAATACACTCACACTAGAGATCAGTCCACCTATTAACTGTCTGCATTCTCATTCTGTTAAGAAAATGTGAAGCTGGCCTCATCCAAAGCCCTTTTTACAGACTCCTAGGGGAAATCAATTGATGCGTATCTTTGGTGAACCCTTTAACTCAAGATCTTAAAATCTCAATACAAAAATTTGTCAAAGATGTAAGTTCTCCTGTTTACTAAGGATTCTCAACTTCCCTTTGTTTCTGAATTTAGGCACAGTTAAAATACTGCTTTTTCCTACTTAGGACAGGAACGTTTGGAAGAGGTAATAAACACACAGAATATCATTAGGTTAACATTAAACATTTTCATTTTTCCCCTAGTAACTGTGACTCTGCCAGGTTGGATGTTCCCAAGTTCTCTGCCTTCCACATGCTAATCTGATTTCTTTTAGCTCTTTGATCCATTCCCCATGGTAGAACAAGATGGGGAGAGTTGAACTTGCTCTCTTCAGTAATTCTTTCTGTGAGACATGAATTTACGTTTCTCTGTTCACATACGCTGGCTTAGGAATGAAGCAGAACCACACTGAAGAGTGTTCCAAAGGCATCCTCTTGATTGTATGCACTCTTCAATGTATTATGGTTTCAATTCATCTCAACTTCATGGTGGTTTGAGTGCTATCCTAGCTCAGTGGAAGCATTTTGAGGAATTCTGGGTTTGAGTATTTCCTGTACTATGTATGTGTGTTCTGATAGCCTTTTTCTCTCTTATTCACACTACCACCCTCCAGCAGCACACCAACCCTGACCTCTGATCTCAACAGTAAAATGTCGATGCATTACACTGTGTGTGCTTGACCGGATCCACTCTTAGGCCAGGTGTGTTAAATGCCTCTTTACCTATGACATTATATAAAAAAAAACGCTTATTTACCTATGGCCCAATCCAAATGAATCTATGATAATCTCTATTTAGATGAGTTGTGGGAGACTCATATTCCATGCTATACATGATGAGGCTGGTATTTATTGTAGTCAGTGTTTCTTGGGTGAAATGAAGGAGCTGACTCAAATTTGAATTGGAATCTTCCAATATCTTCCTAAGCCTGCTTTTTTGGTTATTATTCTTCATGAATGTCTTTTATTATTATTTATTGATTGCTATCATTATTAAATTATTACTACTATTACTTTGAGAGAAGGTTTCTCTGTGTACTTCTGCTTGTCCTGAAACTTACTTTGTATACAGGCTGTCCTGGAACTCAGAGATGTGTTAAGTTCTGCCTCCCAAGTGCTAGAATTAAAGGTGTGTTCCACTATATCTGGCCATTTGTTTAAATTCTCATGACATTATATTAAAATTTTGCCACTTAGATAGATTCTCAGTCTTATGCTGTTTTTGAAATTTCACTTAAGAACTAACTGTATCATGAACGAGTATTAGTTGAGTTATGTGTTCCATCTGCCTTTCTGTTTCTCTTAAGAATCAAAAAACCTCAACTAGGTGGTGATGCACACCTTTGATCCCAGCACTGGGGAGAAAGAGACAGATGGATCTCTTTGAGTTCAAGGCAAGTCAGGTCTTCTCAAAACAACAACAACAAAAAGTATTAAAGCCTCTCAGACATCTTCTGTGACAAACTAGTGCCTTTATATAAGATCTGCTGACAATTTCAGCCCTGTGGAAATTAGCAAATCCTATGTAACTCAGGTTAGTCTGTTTGCTTCAGAGAGCTGGATGCTTAATATTGTCCAGCATACCTCAGAGAGGAATGGTTCCTCCCAGCTGTCCTGCAATGTAACAGATAACAGCATAATGTCTACAGGAAACATCACAATGTCCTCAGGAAACAGAACAATGTCTATAGGAAACAGTACAATGTTTACAGAAAACAGAACAATGTCTACAGGAAACAGCATAATGTCTACAGGAAATAGCACAATGTCTACAGAAAACAGCATAATGTCTATAGGAAACAGCACAATGTCTGCAGTGAACAACACAATGTTTACAGAAACAGAACAATGTCTACAGGAAAAAACACAATGTCTCCAGGAAACAGCACGGGTTGTTTTAACTGAAACTGTCACACACAGAGCTACAGAAAACAAAGTTGTTCATAAGACTGTAGGTCGAGAGGCAAGGAAACAGATTTTCAGGTTGTTAAAAATGTCAAGCAGAGCCAGGAACAGTGGTGAGGGGCCAGGGCCGTGCTACCAGTGACCCCTGGAACTCTGTGTGGTAAAAAGATTCTCTACAGAGCTTCCTAGTAAGTTAAAAATAAGTGCATTTCGAGCATATCACTCTGTGATAGAAAAATGGGTGTTTTAATTAAAAATTTTATGAGTAACATCTGTGGTTATATGCGGAGATGGGTTAAAGGAGAGTTTCCATGTTACATTTTTGTGTCTTTCTTTTATCCTCCTACAATAAAGTTTATTTACACACTAAATTTTCCAGACTGAGTTTGGGGAATAAGAAGATTGTGTCCTAGATAGCAATTCACTCCCTGCTCCTGTCAGGGAGTCTGAAGCATAGAAGGCATTTAATGCATATGTTAAACTGACCTAAATTTAAAAGTCTGCTACAGTTTCGGCACACCAGAATGCTTTCAACTTTACCTGCCTTGCATCAAATAACCCCTAGGCAATAGCGTGATGAAAGCTCAGACATGTTTCAGAAATGTGAACATTTATACATTGGGGTGGAAAGGTCACTGGATTCTTGGTTAAATTAAAAATTGACCCCTGAAACTTTTATTAAAAAAGAATCTTTGCTTCTGAGGATTCCCTTTTGAGTTCGTTGGAATCAGGTTATGGGATCCAATAAAACAGACAACTTTGCATGATAATTTAGGAGCTAGTATAAAACACGGTTGAATTCAGCATGACCATGTTGCAGTTGCTTCTATGAGGATGCTGAACATTGAGGTTATGACTCTCCCTCACCAAACCCAAAAGAAAGTACGTTTATTGATTTATTAATGTACCCAAAAGATGACAGCCTTCTTAAGTATGAAAAAAGACACTAGATGCCTGTTACAGCGACGTTTGCTTAGATTAACAAATACTCAACAGGTTTGTTCTGCAAACACAATGAAACTGAGGCCAAAGGATGGGTGAAGAGCCCCTGTGTCAGAAGTTTGTAGCTAAGATTTCAAAGAAGCCAGTGCAATCCAAACTGAGCCTGGCCTTGACCCCTGTTCCTTATGATTCTGATATAATCATCCACTGGAAACTCTCAAGGCAAGGTCACAAATACCGAGTCTCACCTTCCCTACTCTTTACAGTGCAAACATTCTTTATAGTAGAAGAATAAACTCACATGGAAGAAGTAACTATTGCTTGGGCAGAGCATAAACTTGCGTGCACCTGCCCTCACTCCACATCTGCAAGTTAACACCTTTCTCAGCCTGCGAGTGTGGTAGAAACTGTTATCTACTAGGTGAACTCTATCAAGTAAAGTTTTGCATATGATGAGACTAACAGGAATCGTTGGCTTTCCTAGAGAGAAGCTGGTGTTAGGGAAAGGATTGTGTGGAAAGAATAATCTTGTCTTTCTTTGGAAGAAACCAAATGTGTGAAATTGTCTTGGATAAAGAAGAAAAGTAGCATCTGCTACTGAAATACCTGTGTATGTTATAACACAGTAAAAGTCCCTGTTCCCATTACCTGAGTGTCCAAGCCAATGATTCAAGATGATTCTTGAGGCAGTAACCATCTAGTCAGCCTTTGTCATGGTGAGGAAATCTTTTAATGCCCAGAGCCCTTTCCTCGTGGCATGTGCCCTTTGGGTCTTAAGGCAGGTGGTGTTATATATAGTAGAACACCTGAGAACTCCCAGGAATGCTGCCTTATTGTCCTCCAGTCTCACAGAGTAACTTGCCAGCCATCTGAAAACACGGAAAAATTTGTGCACATTTTCACTACATTTATAGCTAAAATTGTTTCACTGTTGATTAATAAAGATATATAGATTTAAGTTAAAATTAAATTGAAACGAATATATTCTATTTGCTCTTCTAATATCTTCAAAATGACAGTGATGTTCTAGTTCACATTATAGCAGTGTAGAAAGAAAGAAAAACAATGACGTCTTACAAATATCTTACTAAAGGACAAAGGCTCCAGAAGCTACAATGAACTAACGTGATTTTTATCAATATGTTCAAGAACATTTTTCAGGGGAAAGGAGTATAAGTCAGAAGGATTTTAAAAAGTAAATTAACTTTAAAAAAAGTCACCTTAAACACAAAGCTTACACTGTCTCCTTTCTTATGAATGTTTCATCAGCCCATGTGTTAAAATGGGTCAGAAAGTAGCTTCAAGGACAAGTTCAAATTAGGCTGAGGTTTTATCATGATTCAATTTCACTAATTACTTTAATAATTGAAGATGTTATCCAAGGCATATTGTGAATTAGTTCATTGTTTACTCTGTTTTTTATTTTTTATAAATTTCTGAACTTTAATTGCTGTCATAAATATTACCTGACGAAGACACAGGTGTATTATCTGCGAAATATTAGTCAAGAACGAAGTCAATATCTTCACCAAGAAATCCGGTTGTGACACTGAATATATCCAAGTGGGGAAAACAATGGAGGAGCAGAGGGTGTATTACATGCAGATTTTCATGAACTTGTCAAAATAAAAACATCGAGCACATAACCCACCCTTAATCATTATTATGTTTTGCTTTTCCACATTCACGCCTAATTTAAGAGTGATTGCAAGCATAATATTTCTCTTTGTTCTGCCTCTTCTCTTGTCCAAGAGATAGAAGAGGCACAGGGAAGAAGAAAAGGATGTAGGAACGAATGGGAAAAGAGAAAGCGGAAAAAGTTGAAGGACAGATATGGAGTCTGTTCCACAGGTCTGGGTTACATGAGGAAGGAAATGGAAAACAGATCTATTTACCTATAGGCATGGCTCAGACAAAAGGCAAAGTATTTGAGACATTACTTCTTAGGTATCAATAAGGTAATACTTTTGATGGCTTCCATTTGTCTTTGAACATCAAATAGTAAGCTAAATATCATAATACTGGGCTGACCCCCTGGCACTTTGAAAAGTTAAGTCAGTTCTTTAGACTGTGGTGTTTTCTGCCTAACTGGTTAGGAGGAAGGGGTAAAATGTCAAAAGACACAAGCAGAAGAGGATTTATGGACACAGTGCTCGGGCCCCAATGCTCAGCAGTGGAAGAGAGGTTTATGCGCGAGACTCTCTGTGCTATGGAATCCCCACTACATCACTTTACGCTCCTATGACCAGCAGCTCCTATGACCAGCACCCAGGAAGTGTGCAGAAGTATAGAGTCTGTCAGACTGGCTGGTGTACTCAGTCCTCAGGCTCTTTAAACCACCCTTGTCTGGACACTCAGGTCTGTTTGTCTGGTTTAGCTCCTTTTCCCACTTGATTTGGCCTCAGAAGGAGAAATGGACATTGAAGTTGCATGATGTTTATTTTCTAAATTTTCTTAATGATCACTCATCTACTTATCAGAAAGAAAAAGATATGGGATAAAGTTACATCCATCGTCTTCTGTAGTTTTATTTGTGAGTCCACTAGGTGCTTTATACTGAAGATACTAAAAAATGTCATGCTGAATAAAAGCCTTCCATCATCCAAACTAATTTTATCTTTCAACAAAATATGAACCTTTCGATGTTCCTTATTACAATGAGAGGTAGATATTTAAGAATTATTCTGGAAGCCGGGCAGTGGCGGCACATGACTTTAATCCCAAAACTCAGGAGGCAGAGGCAGCCTGGATCTGTGAGGTTGAGGTCAGCCTGGTCGTCAGAGCGAGTTCCAAGACAGCCAAGGATACACAAATGAACCCTGTTTTGAAAAAAAAAATTTACACAGGAGGACAAGAAAAAGTTCAACAGGTCAGTGTCATCTACTGTCACAAACAGCAATGAGTACTAACTCCAGCAGAAGGGAGTTCAACTTTCCAAATCTAGAATTCAAAACACCAGAATTCATTCTAGTATTCTAGGGTGTTTCATTACAGTGTGAATTAACAGAGAGAAAACCTTTTGGATATTTTCTCAAACTACCATCAGAGGACATTTCCTCTGATTCTAATTAAAGAAAAAAGGCCTAAATAGGAAAATCCCCAACAAAAATAACTACTTCATATAGGAATCTACTAAGGAATCTAGATTCTGTCACCAGCATTATGATTGTACAGTTCCCTTACTGAGCCTGAGCTCTCACTATCTGTAGGCTGCCATGACGGCCACTGTCATGAGTTCTCAGGGTCCTCCCATTGAAAATGTGAATGGCATTGAACATCTGTGAAAAGCAACTGGGAAGGAGAAAGGTGGAGGAGGAGAATAAAAACAAAAACCTGTTAAATTGGTATCTCACTACTATAATTATGTAGCTACAAGAAAAATGACAAAGGCCTCTTAGTTGGAAGGCTGGGAGCTGGCCCAGTGCTCTTCCAACTCCGTTTTTAGGTACCTCAGTAACTAAAAGAGGATCTTGGTGTCATTACCAAATCCATCATGCATTCAGTGACATTTGGAGAAGGTAACTGTATTTTGGAAACTGAAACCCATTACAGTCTGCATACTTTTAGACAGAGAAGAGAAATAAAAAACAAGTCAGAAATTCTTATTATTATTATTATTTTTTTTAGAGATAGGGTTTCATTGTTTAGCCTTGGCTGTCCTGGAAATCACTCTGTAGCCCAGGCTGGTTTTGACCTCACAGATCCGTCTGCCTCTGCCTCCTGAGTAATGGGATTAAAGTCATGTGCCACTGCTGCCCAGTGTAATTCTTAACTAGCTACCACTCATCATAATAAATAAAGGCAGCGTCACCTCCCTCCCCATCATCCAGCAAGCACCACGGTGTTCTAGAAACATTTACCTGTGGGGAGGAAGCCCCTCTTCTAGTGCAGAAACACCTGCCCCAAATGAATGGGCAGTGGTTCTTTGACCTTGCCAGAGTTCCCTTATCCTCCCACTGCTGACTGGAATGGAAATATGCCTATAGCAACAAAACCACTTAGAATAAGATTGTATTAAGGTTAAATTGTTAATTGCTTTTTATTATTAGAAAATAGTACTTGCTTTGGGATACTGACTATAAATCATACTCAAGATGCATTTTTATTGAGTATTACTTAGTTATTTTCTTATCAATGCTAACAAGTGTTCTAACATTGGCAAAGCCTGGAAGTCATTCTTCATCTATGACCTATATTTTTTGAGTCTCAGTGGAAGTCTATTTCAACAATAGCAGCATCTCATTCAGGGCTCTAGTCTGAGTGGTAATTAGCAAATTTGTCAATTTGGACTAGGAAAGAGGTGGTGGGTGGGGTGACTGATTTTCGATTGTGGCACCAAATGACATCAGCTCCAGGACAAGTCAGTCAAAACCTTAGAAATGTCAGGATAAGGTCAGGGGTCACCAGGGGATCTTGTCAGAGTCAGAATCAGGTAGTAACTGAAGTTTTAGTGACAAATTGAACAAAAAAAAAAATTAGAAATTGGAAATATAACATAAAAATGTAACTATTCATGGTAGCTTGAACAGTATCAGCTAGTTCTATAATTCTAAGTTTGAAGTTGAACAGAGGCCTTAGTACCCTAAGGTCAAGACATTTCTGAGCCCATTCTTTATGAAGGATGATGGGAATGCAGTGTGAATCTAGGCTGTCGGAGGGCCAGTTGCTGACACTGTGTGATTGAAATATTTATTTACATAATGACAGGCCCTCTCCACCTTCCTCTCATGCCTCCTACAAGCCTTTCGTACCTCTTCTCCTGTGGCCTCTCCCTGCCTTTATGATCAGGAATGGGTGTTTCAATTCTTTCTGTGTCAAATCCACCCACCATCTTCTGCCTCATCTCTCTATATTAGCAGGAAGGGTATTCCCCATAGTGCTTGTGTGTGCATATGTGTGTGTGCACATATGTACGTGAGTGTGTGTGCACGTGTGTTTGCATGTGTGTGTATACAGGTGCTTATGCGGAGGGCAGAACAGAGCCTTGGGCCTTGCTCTTCAGGGACCATTTTTGTCTGGTTTTGAAACAGAATTTCTCACTGGTCTAGAACAAAGCTAAGAAGATGATGCTTCCAGTCCAATGGGATGCTTGCTTCCCTCTCTGTAACCAAATCTTCGAGCACAACAGCACATAACGTCACTGGAAGTTGAAGAGTTTGAGAAAAATAATCAACGTGATTGTTTAAGTTCTATTCTGTTAAGAATATGTGTGGTGGTTTGAATGATGAACCCCATGCCCCCAGCCCCATGTTTGAGTACTTGTTCGCTAGCCATAGCTGATAGCAAGGTTTGGAGTTATGTAACTAACCTTCAGGAGACAGAGCCTTGCTGGAGGAAGATTATCGCAGATGGTAGGCTTAGAGGCTCTGCAGCCTCGCTCCACTTTCTGTATCTCTCTGTGTTTCACATACGTAGAAGAAAATGTGGCCAAACATCTTCTCAATCCTGCATTCCATGTGTTTCCTCTCAGTGATCATGCATGCCTGTGCATTCAAGCAGCTGTCCCACACCTTCTGTTTGGAGATCGGAAGACAGCTGTCACCTGTCTTTCCCTTTCCATTTTGGGATCTGGGAAACGAATGCAGGCTGTTGGGCTTATTGCACTATAAATCCTTTTATACATTGAATCTTCTCCCCAGCCCTTCTATCTTGTGTGTGTGTGTTGTGCGTCTCTGTGTGTATATGGTTATGTATGTGATGTATGTGTGCACATGTGTAACGATGAATGCCTATCAAATGATCATGAAGACTTGAGGAGAACAGCAGGCACTTGCTGGGTAACTCTCCACTTCACTGCTCTAAGACAGGGTCTTTGACTGAACCTGGAGTTAGACTAGGAGCCAGTGGTTCACAGTGACCCTCTAGTCTCTGCTGTCAACAGAACTGGCACATGCATCTTTTCTTGGTGTTTTACGTTATTTCTTCTTCCTTCCTTCTTCTTCTCTCTCATATTTATTTATTTATTTATTTATTTATTTATTTATTTATTTATTTATTTATTATTTAGTTAGTTAGTTAGTTAGTTTTTTCAAGACAGGATTTCTCTGTGTAGCCCAGGCTGTACTGGAACTCACTCTGTAGACCACACTGGCCTCGAACACACAAGATTCAGCTGCCTCTGCCACCTGAGTGCTGGGATTAAAAGTGTGTGCCACCCCCACATGGCTACTTCTTGGTGTTTTGACTATGTCAAGATCCAATCTCAGGTTCTAGCACATACCGAGCAAGAGCTCTTACCTACAGATTCCACTCTCCGGCTCTTGTACTTCCTTCTGAGATTGAAATTCTAGTGTTGTGCTAACCTTACTAACTGAGCTATTCCCCAGTCCCAGACTCTCTACTTTAAAGATCCTTGTGATTCAGCTGTGACCTGTGAACTGCACAGAATAATCTCTACTTGATCAATGTTAATTCCAACTGAGACCTGAGTTTCCCTATTCTGTATTTAAAAAAGTTTTGGGGGATTAAGATATGCACATATTTTGGAGAACACTGCATTTCCTTCCTCTGAAATGGAGATTAAGACACAATAAAAGAGTTTAGGAACCTGAAGGTGTCTAATGTGGTGGCTGTCTATGTCTGATGGAGAGAGACTATCTCACTGAAAAAGAATTTACTTTCCAATTTTTATTTTAAAAATCATTCTTCTTGAGTGTAACGAGGACAGTTGTGAGGAATATTAGTCACACCTAACAGTTAGAGATGCTGTAGGCTTTGTTTATAGCTCAGTAGTAAAGAATTTGCCTAACATGCCTGAGGCACTAAGTTCTATTCCTAATACTGCATTTATCTGTCTGCTCTCTACCTACCTATATTTGTCTATCTATCTATCTATCTATCTATCTATCTATCTATCTATCTGTCTGTCTGTCTGTCTGTCTGTCTGTCATCTATCTGTCTATCTGTCTATCCATCCATCTATCTATCTGTCTGTCTGTCTGTCTGTCTATCTGTCTATCCATCTATCTATCTGTCTGTCTGTCTGTCTATTACCTATCTATTATATATACACGTATTAAGATAAATGATAAATAGTTGACAGGTAAATGATATCTGTCTGTCTGTCTATTACCTATCTATTATATATACACGTATTAAGATAAATGATAAATAGTTGACAGGTAAATGATAGTGTGATAAGACGAAAGATCTTTGAGATATTTGGCTTGCCTTCTACGTTTGCTATGATGCCTCAATGTACACATAGATGCAAGGCAGACAATAGATAATGCCTTCTCTATCCATCTGTAGTTTGCTTATTTTCAAAGTATTTTATCTGAACCGTAATTACTAGATGTTTAAAAATGAGAAAGAATTGAAAAGAATATCATTTCACTCAAATTTTCATAAATTACTGTACATAGTATCCCATTCTCTGAGCACCTGGGATGTTTAGCCCTCTCCTCTGAACACATCCGTGCAAAGGTTTGCACTGAGCTTGCTCATAAGACCCATCAATCACATTCACTCGTGTCCACACGCAGCCATGCATAAACATGAAGAAATGGCAAATAATCAGAGTGGTCTTTTATAGAATTCCCTGATTTTCTGAGCTGGTTTTCCGATGTCTTCCTCTCCCTCTTTTCTCATTAGTAGAACTGTGGAGATTAATGTTGCCTCATTTTGACAATGTTGCTTATTGATTCAACACTTGTTCTATAATGAGTCATAAAAAATTAATTGTGTATAGACAAGTTTAGAGCTGCATTTCTCATCCACTTTTACAAGCTGTATCTTCCACATACTTAAAACGTTAAAGTATTATAAGATGCGTTTTATCAGCTCATTGGCATAATTTCTCACCATGCGTTGTATCTTTAGACATGTCAGTCAATGAACTTCACCTTCATCTGCATGTCTTATTAAAAAGGAACTTTTCACACATGATCATCTAGATTTTCTCTATTCTTAATTATTCTCTGAATTGAATATTCTCTCATGATCCAGATTTCTTCAAACTAGATCTGTAATGTGGGACATAGCTCTAAGGCAAGAGGAAGAAACATGATTCCCCAAGACAGTGCCTCTTTGAGACTTATTGAAATTAAACACAACTTCCTAATCATTTCCCACCCAGCATGCTGACAGTCAGTGTTGTCATGTATTCTTCTGGTAGTTTTAATTTTCTATTTTGCAAAACTAAAATTATGAAACAAAATTGTTTTCAATGATGCTACAAACATCACGCCAGATTGGCAACATTCAGGATATTCTCTCTCTTTTTTTTTTTTTTTTTTTTTTTTTGTTTTGTTTTCCGAGACAGGGTTTCTCTGTGGTTTTGGAGCCTGTCCTGGAACTAGCTCTTGTAGACCAGGCTGGCCTCGAACTCACAGAGATCCGCCTGCCTCTGCCTCCAGAGTGCTAGGATTAAAGGCATGCGCCACCACTGCCCAGCTCAGGATATTCATTTAATGGAAGAAATGCAGAAAAGCTTAAGAAAACAGGGTGTTGACCGTGGCTGATTTGTAGAAATAAATGAGGTTATCTGTGCTAAAGGCATTTGGTAGTCCTTTCCCAGCAATGATTTGTAAACATCATTGTGTATGTAAGTGTATGTGTGTGTTTGTGTGTGTATATGTGTATGTGTATGCATTTTTGTGACAGGCCAGAGAACAATCTCTGGTGTCAGGTACCATCTACTTGGTATTATTATTATTATTTATTATTTATTATTATTTAGAGACAGGAGTCTCATTGACTTGGCTCCCATCCAGCAGGCTAAGCTGCCCAGCTGGTCAGTGGACTCCAGGGACTCACTTATCTCTGCTTTCTAAGTTCTCGGGGAGTTATCAATTGTGTCAGTATTTCTGACTTAAAAAAAGTGTGTGGGTCTCACGTAGGTACCAGAGCTTCTCCAGCAAGCACTTTGCTGACTAATCTGTCTCCCTAGCCAGAATTATATCTTTAATTTGGCTGAACAACTGTGAGTTGCTTTATTCTGAAAATAACAAAAATTGATAAGGATAAATTATATCATGTAAGTGTAAATTTGCACTAAATTCAGAATAAATTATTTAATATCCCTTGTTTCTCTGAAGCGAGGAAGATGCACTTATTTTTTTCTCGTATAATCTAAAACACACTTGTGCGTGAATGAACACCAAAAGCCATATCTCTTTATTAGCCAGAAACAAATCTAATAGATATTAGCTGATCAAGTCAGGACATTTTATGCACTACCTTGTTTTGAGGTAAACAAAACATTTTTCTTCTATAGTCACAAAGTGTTTCTACTCTCTCATATACTATATCCTCACAGCCCCCACACCCATGCTGCTTAACGCGCTTTGAGATACCATCCTTTGGCTTCCCTGGGTTCACCACCATGACATTCCTACAGCATATGTAGTTTGAATTCTTCAGCAGTGTAGCTTTGCTACAATATCATGTAGATACAAATGCAATTTGAGTCTTACCATTATGACCTCCATCACACAGTTCTGAGTAAACCACAGAGATTTCAGTTCCCTTTTCAGAATCATAGGTAGCACTGAGCCCTCTGGAGGGTGATGAAGATTGAATCTTGGGCATGTGACCTGGTAGACACTCTCTCACTTTCTCAATCCTGTCAAGTCAGAATGTTTACAATAGGTATGTTCTATCAGGAATTCACCAAGGCCAGCTGGCTTGGGTCTGAAAAAGCCTGGGATAAAACCGGACTTGCTGAACATAGCGGACAATGAGGACTACTGAGAACTCAAGAACAATGGCA
>NC_022022.1:44311178-44334866 GCF_000317375.1 Microtus ochrogaster | reverse complement strand
TGATCAGGGGAGGGGGAGGGAAATGGGAGGCGGTGGCGGGGAGGAGGCAGAAATCCTTAATAAATAAATAAATTTTTTAAAAAAAGAATATTTCTGGCCACTCTTTTTGGAATATTTTGACTTCTATATCTCTCAGTTTAGAGTACTGGAATAGTTTTAAGACAGAGAAAATGCAGAATAAGTTCTAATTTCAGAATGATTTATACATTGTCATGTCTAAGTCAGCTAAGCAACTTTTCTCCACATATTCACACCAGAGGGGGTGTGAGTAAGCCCTAGGACTATGCTCACTGGACAGCAGCGATCCTTTACTTGGTCATCCAGTGCTTGTTAGATGATGAGCCACTGTTGGTCTATACTCCCCTAGTCTCCTTCTCAAATATTTATGGGGAGGAATAATCCACAAATGGATATGAAGTGAAGCTCACAACTCAAACAGCAAATACCAGTATCTCCAGGGAAGAGTGACCGCATTTGGCCAGAGGTGAAACATGGTGGTAGAAGGACAATGATAATACAACCGCCTGTGTTCTCCCACATGTAAACAAGAAGGCAAAACCCCACACACATACATGCAAAAATAATAAAGCAAATGAAAGACTGCAAGTGTTCAAGTCAACAGAGAAAACAAAGCCTCTGACTATCAAATGGCACAGACTAACAAATCACTCAAGGGTTGAACTTGGGGTCCGTCTTCTGGACTTTTATTATCTCTTACATCTTGGGGAAAGACAAAAGAGCTATTACAATATTACTTCTGAATCCTGATGCCACGCTATCCATAGTACAGAGTAAATGAGGACAGCCACACCAGGACATTTTGTTACACATTCATTTCTGAAAACACAATTCCTGGATTCTTCCCTCACTACCCATGAGTTCTACAGCAAAAGCATGAGGGGACACCCTGTCCAAAGGAACAATCTGTTAAAATAGTAGAATCAGCAGTGGCAATGGCTGGATCATGAGTCCCTGCACTGTGTAAGACACATGTTAGATTTCATAGTTCTTATTTAGGAAGATCCGTTCTGTCTTCTTTCCATATGAGAAAGGTTCCTTAAGGTGTACCTCCACCTGGAAAATATACACTAACCCTCTGTGTCTTAACTGTCATTGCCCTACGGTATACACCATCTCTTCAGCTGTCCTTTAAACTGAGTTAAAAATAAACACCACACTGTTATTGTAATTACAAAGCAAATGTAACAAATGGACTTAATTATAATTACGCCCAGGAAGAGTGGTGAGCACTGAGATGTATAAAATTAATTCAAGATCATTATTTGTGGTTAAAAATCTTTTTTCCTTGGAAAAACAAAATAGTAACCAAAAATGCAGAGTTGGAAAATCCAAGTTTGCAAAGTTTCTTTCTTGAATGAGGCAAAATGAACTTCTCCTAAACCCAAGTAGACTATGTAAGTGTTCACCAAGGGAGGCATTGATACATAAATTTGGGGGGGGGCTTAAGTCTATGATACAGAAATGACATGAAAGAAATTTAATTTATAAGATAAAGACATATCACTAAGACTAAAATTTCTATATATCTACATATGTTTTCTTTTCAATGCCTTTATATTTTTTGAGAATTTCATGCATTAATTTTGCAATTAAATCGTTTTTACCATACCCTTCCACCCTCCAAATTGTATTGTGCTCCCCATCTCCCTCTGAAATTCACACAGGCTCTGTTGAGTCCACTCAGTGTTGCCTGAATAGTGAGTCTGTTTGGGACCTACTACAGGGGATTAAGAACCCTGTCAGGGACTTCCTTCCTGTAAAAGATTGATCCTCCCTTTCTCAGCAGCCCTTAATTGCCTGCACTTCTTCATTCTAGTGAACCATAAAATAAAGCAAAATGATGAAATTTGCAGGTAACTGAGTAGAACTAAAAATTACTGTACTAATTGATGTGACTCAGACCCAAATGACAAATGCTGCCTGGTCCCTCTTACTTGTCTTTAGAGGTAAGCATATCACATGAAATAACCACAAAAATTGGGCAAACAAAAAGGTACCATGTCAGGGTGAGGTCCAGGCAGAGATACAGAAGAACTAAGCACCTATGGTGGAGAGAATTGGCAGGGGGCTTTGACAAGGGAGGAAGGGCAGGAAGAATGAAAGTGAGAAGGGACAGGGAACACCTTCCATGGCATGCATAGGAGGGCTCACGAATGTCTGCAACTCTAGCTTCAAGGCACCTGGTAACCTCTGATTTCTGTATGCTTTGCAAGCACATTGTGCACATAAATTCTTGAAGGTGCACATTTAGACACACAGACACACAAATATCTAAATTTAAATATTTTTCGATCTCAGAAAATGGTTCAACATGTGAAGTGTTCACCACGTATGCTTGAGTACCTACATGATCCTCAGCGCTCGTGTATAAAGGTCAGGTCCTATAATCCCTGGGGCCTGATGAGATGGCAGTCTAGAGGAACTTCGGGTTCACTGCTCATAAACCAATGTGGGGCATGATTCACAAAGGCACGGATATTGATCCCTGACCTAACTCCTTGTACACAAACATGCACAGCCATACTCACCAACACAAATGTATACACACACATACACATTACTACTCACACACATAACAAACACTTTTACACATACATACACATGCTCATACACACTCGTGTACACATACATGCATACATACATGCTCACACATGCATACATACACAGTCACATGTATACATATATACTCACACAAGCTCTTTCATATACATACATATTATTACATATATACATACTCTCATACATATGATCACATTACACACACACACTTGCATTCATAGACACAGCACGCACATTTCCATGTACACATTCTCACACATATACTTACATACATACACACTCACACATACCACCCTGGGTATTCAGTATTTTATTGTACAGTTACCATAAACTCTCTATGAGCCTGGGTGGAGAGAATCTGATTTCAGCCTATTCATCCTGTCAAAGGACACCCTTCTTATCCTTGCAAAGGGGGGTACATCTTGATGTGAGGCATGCCATGAGCAATGCCTGCAAAATGTCTCTCATGAGAAAATTCCAGCGTTATAAACACGTGGGAGGATTAAATGCATCCTGTGAAAATCCTGCAAAGACAGAGCTTAGAAGCACAGAATGGAAAGTAAGGAATTAGAAAGAAAAGGAAGAATATAATAAGGGTCAGCAGTGAATAACCAGGAATGTATGTAGAAGCTCACGATCAGAAGAGTGTATCTCTAGTAGAGAGCAATGTGGACTAAACACAGGAAAATGACAGCAAGTGTGAGTTCCATTGCACATTGTTATCCATCATTACATGTGAGGTAAGAGGGTGAGCCGTCTGTCTAAAGAAAGATCTGCCATTACCATGAATGACACATGAGAAAAGGGCTACAGGGGCCAAGTCCCACTAGTTTAGCAAGACCCGATTTTGTTGCCATTATACTTTATGAAACACAGATAATTCTGAGAATTTTTTTTTAATTGAGAAAGCTTCACAGACAATTTTGATCTTTCACAACAGGGGTATCATGTCTTATATTTTATTCGTTATTTATCATGGAAACTGCACTGTCAATGGAGTCTTCAGGAAAGCAAGGAGTGACAGCAACAGGAGCATCCTTCACATGTCCAGTATCCTCTTCATTTACAGCTGTTCTCATGCCCATACTAAAAACATGTTCATCTCATTCTTTGGCCCAGTGCTTATAGAATCAGTGACCTCTGAACAAATCTAGAATGTTAGGCCACCAGGCACATTCTTTTCATGGAAATAAAAAAGGAAAATTTACAAGAAAAAAATGTTTATAATACAATTTACTGAATATGAAAAATTGGGAGATGATGACCCAAGTATACAAGTATGAAAAAGAACACAACCCAGATGCAGAAATTAGTCAGTTTCTTCTGTGAAAACTACTTTGGGTGAACACAATACAAAACTCTCTATCATAAACATAGGGAGATCATTCACAATAACTGAACATTGCTCAAGGGTGTTTTATGACTCCAGAAGCAGAGTCATGCGAGAGTGGAATATGAACTTCTTCATTATGAAAAATCTCCCTGTCCCTACAAAACGCACTTTGCATATTGATCCATTCCTATTTTTAGTACAACCCAATTACCATTGATGATCTCTATAATCTGATAATTTAAAACAAACCCAAGAGCCAATGGGAAATGAAAATCTAACTTTCCATTTGAGAATCCCAAAGTAATTATATGAAACACTTTCCTGGCTCACCAGAGACAAGTAGAGAGCTGCTGACCATAGGTTTCTGAACCCTGCCTACCCTCCATGTGAAGGGTAGGGGTTAGGTTGGCGCAATGGCACAACATCAGTGAGTGCTTGGGTTCATCCCTGGAAGCAATAACACACAACAGGTGTTCACTTGATGCTATATGTTTGATGAAATAAAAATATGAAAACTCACAAGTATTTTCTGTTTCCTAGGGAGTACAGAGTAATTATTTTCACGTGAGTTGGATCTATTTTATAGACATGTCTCAATGATGAAAACTACTTGTACTTCCCACAGCCCAGCCATGTCTTACAATGATGGTATGATCCACCACCATAGACCTGAATATCTATGGATGGCTGAAGCTTCCAGGATCTTAGTGATGACTCAGTAGATAATATGCTACCATAGGCACAGCTTATCCTTGAAATCATATTTGAACCTATGCTCTTTGAATTTCACAAAATGTTTCAATTTGAAAACACCAGGCATCTTCCAATGTGCCACTAAATGTACATCTGTTTTGTCATTTCTATTTACCATTTAGAGGCAGAGCTTGCACTGCAGGTCTGCCTGGAATTTGGCAAGGACAACTGAGCAATTTCCAGAGAGGAAAAAATAACATAATTCAAAGAAAAGAATACAATGTAAAAACTGAATTATGTCAGAAAAGCAAAGTTTATCCTTAAATTTGAATATAAATGAAAAGTGTAACTATCTAAATTTTAATTTATTTCACAAGAGACAAAGTTATATATAATGTGTTCATACGATGAGTCCATAATTTCACTTAATATTTATAAGATCATATAATGAATTTACATTGTTTTAATAAAAGAAAAATAAGTTTCTATTCTAATATTAGTGTATTTTTTTAAGAAAGCATTTGAGTTTTCTATATTATCTTATTTAGAACCAAATTTGCGGTTCTAGCTAGAAGTTTAAGTACTATGTTAAATAGATATGGAGAGAGTGAGCTGTCTTGTCTTGTTCCTGATTTTAGTGGAATCGCTTTGAGTTTCTTTCTGTTTAGTTTGATAATGGCTCTTGGTTTGCTTTATATTGCCTTTATTATGTTTAAGTCTGTTCTGTGAATCCCTGATCCCCTCCAAGACCTTTATAATGAAGGAGTGTTGGATTCTGTCAAACTATGTTCATAGCAGCATTGTTTGTAATAGCCAGAACCTGGAAACAACCTAGATGCCCTTCAATGGAAGAATGGATGAAGAAAGTATGGAATATATACATATTAGAGTATTACTCAGCAGTAAAAAACAAGAACTTCTTGAAGTTTGAGTACAAATGGATGGAAATAGAAAACACTATCCTGAGTGAGGTAAGCCAGACCCAAAAAGAGGTACAAGAATCTTTATCAATGTAAATTAGCTGTAATTAATAGCTCAAAAGTATTCACTCTATTACTCAATATTACTCACACTAATCTACCTATTATCCCATTCAATTTTCCTCTTTTTTTGCTGGGCGGTGGTGACACACGCCTTTAATTTCAACACTCAGGAGGCAGAGGCAGGCAGATCTCCCTGAGTTTGAGGCCAGCCTGGTCTACAAGAGCTAGTTCCAGGACAGGCACCAAAAACTACAGAGAAAGCCTGTCTCAAAAATTTAAAAAAGGAGTACAGTAAGGATGTGCTTGTTGGATTGTAGGCAAAGGGTTAATTATGAGGGCCTGGCTAAGCAGTTACTTACATGACCATTGCTGAGCGCAGGAATCCTTACAGCAATATGGGTGAAGGATTAGAAAAGGGATGAGAAAATGGTTATTTACAGGATGATGAACCAGGAGTTACCCAAAGGAGGGTCTGTAAATTGTTATTTACAAGGATAAGGGTGAGGGGTTACTCACTGAAGCATGGACAAGGCAGTTGCATTTCTGTAGAGCCCCATCAGGATGAGTGGCTTCTCAGGAAGCATACATCACTGAATTCCCCTGCATGACTTGAAAGCAGTCACTGCACCGTAGCACCCCTTCCTGCCCATCAATTGTTTATGACTTATACACCCGGGAGACTTCCTTAACCTTGTAAGTTTTGTGAGCTTCCTGACTCTTGCAAGTTTCATGAGCTGCCTGTGTCTTGCTAGCTTTCTTCCCAAGGGAATGTTTCAATTCAGAGGAAATTGGTACGGAGCATGAATAGCCACAAAAATACTCAACTGCCAACAGAGATGTTTTCTGTTAAAAAATTAAAGGACCAGTCAGAAAGCAGAATGAAAAATGCAGAGGGAAGAATCCTGAACCTTGTAACTGCTCCTGGCCACTGAGATGGCTCCCATGTAAAGTACAGTTTTTACTTTACCCTTGGATTTGGAATACTGGCAGAGTACACCCAGGTGTATTTACTGAGTTCTGTGCACTTCTTCTGGTTTTGTTTATAGTTCCCTTATTATTATCCAAGAGGTACATTTGTGATCATGTCCTTTTATCACTACATATGGTAGGGGTGTGGGAAGTGCTAACTTGTCTCTAAAACAAGAAACTGCATGAGGAATATCCCGTAAGCTACACTCATATGTGAAGCAAGATATTCCACTGCAAGCCAGTACAATATTTGATGGGAATAATAAGGGTAATTTTCATATATAAGTGAGGCACGTTATTAGAGCAACAGGGATACAATGACAGAATCTCAGAAAAGACATTCCCCCTACCTAAACACACCCGTCTAGGAATAGCCTTGAATACAGACTAACTGAAAATTCCGTGGCCAGTGTTGTGTTTCTGAAGTCAGTCTTTAGACTTTGGTATACCAGAACCCATATGATAAATGAAAACTACATGTGAAACATAGCCGGCTTCCCATTCATGCAATTGTGAGGACTACGTAATTAGCTAGCCAGTGCCAAAGTCCGCTGCAAACTTTGAGTTTTGCTGTGCACTAAGAAAGAACCTAGGACTTCCTGTCTAGAGTCTAACTATAAAGAAGCAATGATGCAGAATGCAAATGCCATTCACATTGCAATTAAATCACTTCTGAAATTCATCTATTTTTTTAAAAAAGAAATCTTGACCTTGAAACTGTAGGAGGAAATGATTTCTGAGTAGTTGAAAGTTTTTCAATCTTTTTTTTTTGTTTGTTTGTTTGTTTTTTGTTTTTCGAGACAGGGTTTCTCTGTGGTTTTGGAGCCTGTCCTGGAACTAGCTCTGTAGACCAGGCTGGTCCCGAACTCACAGAGATCTGCCTGCCTCTGCCTCCCAAGTGCTGGGATTAAAGTCGTGTGCCACCACCACCCGGCGAGTTTTTCAATCTTTTGTGAAGATCTTGGGTTCTGAATTTAAAAACTATACCCACAGCATAGTTAGAAATTTCCAAAAATTTCTAACATGTTCTCATTTTAATCAAATCTTCCAAAGTAAGAGCTGTTTGGCCAATCTCACTTTTGACATCTTAGGTACCTGATTACAAATATCTATGGGCGATAATAAGATTAACTTTTTGGTATATCATGCTGTCACTTATCTCTGTTTTCTGTATCACTAGAGACAGCATCTGTGTTGCATTTAAAGCAGCTCCTGTTAGAGAATTGACTACAGAATTCCCAGAACCAGCGTAAAAACACACACGTAAGCATAAGTATACAATTTACAATGTACAGTACACAGTCACGTACATTTAGGGATTTGCTGTAGGCACTTGGCTTACAGGGAGCTATTTCAGCAGAGTGTAAAGCTGTTGCTTCTATTTCTAATTCCGTAGCTTGAAGTTCATGGGGAAAGCAGCCAAAAGAGAATGAGCCCAAACAGACTGAAACCCAGAAGCATTAGATTGAAACTATGAGAATACACTGAAATTCCTGTCCTATTTTGTTGCCCAAATCATTGTGATGAGGTTGTTCTGAAAAAAGAGGGCATTTTATTGCAAAGATAATCTATATGTACTTGGTCAGGTGTCAAGTAACTTAAAAGGAAGGAAGAGAAGATAAAGGAACTGTGGGTCTGTCTTCTTCCAAGGTGAAGGGTCTTTCTGCTACTGTTAATATGTGTGTTTACAAAGTTGCTACTAACAGGGAGACATGAGAAAAGGAATTCTGATATATTTATTTTAGCTGCTTAGAAACTTTACCAACTGCCATCTTTATTGTAATATAGTATGATGTTGTTGCAACAGTAAACTTTTCTGTGGCTTTTGGGTTTTCGTTACTTTCACATCTGACAGAAACACCTGAAGGGCAGACAGACCTGTCTATTCACCTCAGAGTCTCAGAGTTCTAGCCCATCCTGGCAGGGAGGGACAGGGAGAAGCCCAGCTCACGGCAGTGTCAATGTGTGGATGAAGATGCTCGTATCACAGCAGACTGAGCATCAGAAGCCCAGAGAGTGAGTGAGTTGATGAGGGTGACAATCTCCCATGAATGTATGTGCTCACAGTGACCTGTTTCACTAATTATGCCTTGATTCTCAAAGTTTCCAGAACCTACTGAAATAGTGGCACCAGCTGGGGACCAAGCACTTAAAACAAAGATCTGTGGAGACATTTCATAATTAAGGTAAAACAGGTTTCCACTGGTCTTAGAAGACCATGGCCATCTCATAATACAAAATGTATTTAGTCCATCTGCAAAGGTCCCATAAGATTAAGAATCCACAAACTAGTCCTAAGTCTAAGATCTAGGTCTTCACAAACACTAAAGTTAATCTTTGTTGTATGTTCTTATAACATGGGAAAGGAAGTTACACAATTCCAATATGTAAAAGCATAGTGTAAATATCCCCATCTGAAAGGAGATTGGAGGTAAAGAAACACGGGAAGGGAGGGAAGGAAAACCAAGCAGGAAACGGAGCTCCCATAGCCATAGCCCCAGCCTGTGTGCCATGGAGTGATATCAGCTGATCTCAACAGCCCTATCAATACAGTCTGTTCGCCTGAAGAGCAAGCATCTGACTTAACTGGTTCCACCAGGCACTTGTAGCTTTTAAATCCAATAATTCATGCCCCTGTCATCCCCAGGATTTTGGGCTCTACATGGGCTCTGAAGCATAGACTTCATGCTCAGTTTCTTGGATCTTTATCCGAAAGGCTTCCAGCAGGGACGATGACCCAGTTATAAACTCCTAAGAGCAAGTGTTTTTCTCTGGATTCTTGAGAAGCTTCCTTGTTCCCTTACTCTTCCGTTCTGTATAGTTGCAAAGCCAGGATCACGCGGACAATGCCGAGTTCTGTTGCCAGCTGGAGCAATAACCAGGTTCTCCTTGAGGCACACTGCAGTGAATCCCAGGTGCCTGGGCACCAGGATCCCAGAGCAACACTTGGAGGATCTTTGACTGTTAACAAATGAATATCAAATAAACTTTCTGTTTGCCACTGTCAAGCTTTCCATGTAGAGTCTCAATTCTTGAAATTCCCTGAATGTCTTTTCCTAATGGCAGTGTGAAAAAATACTCAGTTCCTGTAAGTAAGTAGAAATCTCTTTAGCTACAAAGACCTCTTTCTCTGCCCCATGAAGCACACTGATTTCCTGCCCCCCCCCAAAACACATAAATTCCTTGTCTTTCTGTTACATGTTTCCACTATGACCTTCATCAAAAGCAAGCAGCAGTAATCATGCACCATCCTGAATGTGATAATAACCTGAATTTTTCTCCATTAAATTAATTAGTCCAATACTATGAATTTAGTATCATTAAAATTTCAGACATTTGACAAAATATAAAAGAAAATTTTGGCCAGACTCATTCTATATATCAATATAATATTGTTCTCATGTGAAGCCTCAGAAGCCTGATCTTTGTTGCTGATCTTCTGGGTTCCCACAAGAATCACTCTTTAAACTATGATTGAAGCATTCTAATTCTTCTTCAGCTGAATTTCCAAATCCCTCCAAATTCCTTCCACTCAGAAGGTCTAAAATGGTTGTCGTGGAAATAAAGACAACTTTATGTCTTGGCTTTCATGTCTGTGCCAATTATGTGTTACTTTTATAATGTTATAATCACAAAAAGAACAGAATAAACTTAAGGGAACACAGGTTTATGTTTATTTTGGCTAACGTTTTTCAGAGTTGAAGGCCATCATGCGTGGGCAGGTGGCTGAGCAGTGCTCTATATGGCTGAAGGAATGTGCAGTGGGTAATGTTTTCGTTATGACAGACCAGGAAGGAAAAAGTAAAACAGGAAACTGTAGGAGAAACTTACCACCCCCAGTGAAGCGCTTCTTCCAGCTAGATTCTGATTCTTGAAATTTCAGTAGAATATGTGAAGACCAGGAATCCACACAGCCTCAAACACTCTGACTTAAAACATAAAACTGGCATTTCTTCAGACACTGCTGAGGTCCAAATCATTGTCGCATTTTGCATGAGAACACTAGTCTCTCTGTGGATGTATGCACACACACGGTTCTCATCAACCTTTCTATTAAAAGATTCTCACTTCTACACAGATCTGTGATAGTTAGCCTGGCCATAAATATCTAAAACACAAGAAATGGAGGCGAAGGTTTAAATGTGATAAGCAGGTTAAATTGTACTGTAAAATAATTTGGAAATATAATCTAATCACACAAAGGTTCTAAGTAATCTTAATTGTTTTATGATTATCGGTCTATTTCTTTTTTGGTATTTAATATAAAATTTTAAATATCATAGGTTAGCTTTGGACAAAATTGTATGTTATTTTAAATAACAAAATATTACATTAAATAAAAATCTACAGTTATAGATGTGACTTGAAATATGGGATAGAGTGAGCACTTATTTCACCTTTACAAAAAGCAAGAGGTTTTTTTTAATTATTTACACATATTTTCTCCTTTTCCAGTAATGATGAGCATCTTCTGTGAGACAGAACTTGCCCAGTTGTAGTCATGGTTTATTTATAGACAGTAAATACAGAGCAAGGATTCAGAGCTAGCTAATGAGGAACCATCAGTAAAACACAGATAAAGGGTTTTTTTTTCCAACTATATGAAAAACAAAATAAGCAACAATAAGAAACAATAAAATCACCATGACTTGTATACAGCTCCAAACAAGGGTATGGCTGGCTGGTTTTGTTTTGGATTTTCATATTAGGATTCAATTTCTTTTTTTGTAACTTTTACTTAATCTTTTTGTGTGTGTGTATGCATGGCACGTGAGTGGGCACATTTACTAAGGCAAACATTTGGCTGTAAGAAGACAACTTTGTGGGGTGGGTTCTCTCCTTCAAATTTTACATCAGTACCAGGGATCAGTCATCTGACCGGCATAGCAAGGGTCCTTTTCTATCTGACCACCTCCCTGAGTACCCTTTTCCACTGAGTTACCTCTCCAGCCCTGAACAGGAACTTCCCATGCTCTTTTGTGTTGTGCTTTTTCATTCCCATGTTCCTACACAACGTGACACACTTTTGTTAATACAGGAAATAGGCATGTTTTACTATTTGGATTAAAGATAAAGATAAACGACCATACTTTTTTTTAAGCTAGTAATATAGTGTAAGTTAAACTTTGTGTGTATTAACAAACCTCTCAGTAAATATTCCTTAAATTCAGACTGTAGGTTCTCAGGGTGAGAGGTTTTTTTTTTTTTTCATTGTAGTCACCCACAAATACTGTACTAGTGATGGGTGATCTTGGGTGTCTTGAACTATATCTACTGCAGTCATCCCTTACTGTAGGAGGAAGTGGTGATCTTGGGTGTGCTGAACTATGTGAAGCTGCCGTGTTAGTTACTTGCCACACATTTTCACCTTTATTGATTCTCGTTATGCCAACCACGCTTATCAAAGCTGCCATGCGGTCTCTAAATGCAACTCCACTTGCGGTAGATAAATTCTTTAGAGCTATAAATACACACCGTGTCCACTTGGCACAGGTACAATTTCAAACTTCCAAAATTAATGTTTCACACATTGCTGAGTTTTCTTACCACATGTATTGTATAAATCTGTGGTTTCATTCTGCCTAAGATATAGGAGCTTCTTAGCATTTGTTTTCTTTCATTTTCCGTTCGCTGCTGTAATGCCAATATCTCCTTGGACTTCCAACCCGATAGCATCTTTCTCTTTGGATCAGTGTTTTCAACCATTAGTTCATGACCGCTTTTGGCAAACCTCTATCTCCAAAAATATTTAGGTTATGATTCATAACTTAAAAATTATATTTATGAAGTAGCAACGAAAATACTTTTATGGTTGGTGATCGCCACAACATGAGGAAGGGTATTAAAGGGTCACAGCATTAGTACGGAGGAGAGCCATTGCTCTAGATGATACGGTATATTCTTTCACCCTTTTGGCAAATCTTGCTGCCCTGTAGTAATAAGGCCTTTATTTTCAGCAGAGCTTGTGACTAGCGCTACCCATGTTTATGTCCAATCCTGATGTTGAGAACACTTCAAATTCCCTTTCTTTTTAATCATTCAAGCAAGTAAATGAATAAGTAGGTATAATTTCTTCTCACGATCACATTTTTGTGTTATCGATGCTGCCATTGTTTACTCAGAGCTAGGCCAGATAGATCTCAGCTTGAGAGGGGAGGTGGAGATTAAGTGCTGCCCCTAGCTGAGGAGATACTGGAATTAGATGCTGGGAGAGAAAGGGTCACTTTCCGTGAAACTGTCATCTCTGCTACGCTGAGAATGCTCCATGTAGAGGACCACATATCAGAGAATATTTGGGACATACAAATTGTCCTTGACTGAGTTAAAGAATAAATAAATAAATAAATAAATAAATAAATAATAAATAAATAAATAAATAAATAAAATGGTAGATACGTAAGGAAGGGTGACATCTCTGAGACAGGTGGAAGAGGTGTGAGTATGATCAAAATATCTTGTGTGGAATTCTCAAACAACTAATAAAAGTAGAACAAAAAAGAAACTCATACACAATTAAAATAACTGTTTCTTACTGTGATGCCATTCATTTCTCTGTCTACCAAGCCTCACTTGATTTCCCAATAGCATACCTAAGGATAACAGAAGAACCATGTTAATATGACTGCACACATACACCCTAGTTCACAATATAGATAGGTGGTGTTGGCGCACGCCTTTAAACCCTTTAAGCACTCAGGAGGTAGAGGCAGGTGGATCTCTGTGAGTTTGAGGCCAGCCTGATCTACAGAATGATTTCCAGGACAGCCAAGGTTTCACAGAGAATCTCTGTCTCAAAAACAACAACAGCAAAACAACCGCTGCATTTTTTGTCCTCTCTGGGTCTCCTTTCTTGCTTTTAATTTAAACCAACACACTGTGTTGTTCTCTGACTTCTTCTTGATGTCATTTTCTTGCTCTTAGGTATGAGTTGTGTCATTTCATATGTAAACCCCGATCTAGGGAATCACATATGTAATTCCCACAAAGACGTTATACCTAGTGCCACAGTTCTGTTTCATAAACAGCCTCCATATCACTTTTTCTTGAAAGTCCCGAGAGCCCAATAGAAACAGCCATTTGCTGCAGTTACTTCTGTAGGGGTCATGTGGAAAGACATCCACACAGTTTAAACCAGAGACAATCCTGCTCCTGCTGCAGAAGCAGCCCAGTACTTCTGTCCCCTCCAAGTTAATTCTCTTGCTTGTGTGTGTTGATGTTGTCACAGGAATGTACCACAATTTCTCATCTGTGACCTGCTTTAGAGAGGGAGATGATAAAAGGTTGAGTGTCCATTGCTATTCAGCTTTTAAAGTTACATTTATTTATGTTTTACTGTGTATATGGATGTACGTGTGCATGTATCTGCCTGTTTGTGTGTTGATAAAAAATAATTTCCGTAAAGTGGTTTATTCAACAGGGTCAGCCTGTCCTAATACGTTGTAATCATTCTTTCTTCTGGGCACATGAGCCAAACATCTAAAATATTAATGTGTAATGATAAACGTTGACAATAAAAGGTTACAATAACAGGAGACTCAAAACACTTCTGTAAATTAAATTACACATGTATCATTAATACTGTGAAAATTCACTAAGTTCTATTTGCTAGTTTTTCTCTGCTTAATACTTCCTAAGATTTGGAAAAGTCAAATATTTCCAAGGAAGGAAATAATTTTGCGCCTTTTGTGCGATGATAAATAAACGAGAATCTTCCACCTTAATTTTTCTTAAATTATTCACATATGACGACAGAGTATGTGGCAGGGAGAGATGGTTCAGTAGGGACGAGTTCTCACTGAAGACATAAGGGGAGCTGAGTTCCGATACCCAGAACACACATGAAAACCCCACCCACGCCTACACCCCTCCCTGTGAGAAGGAAGACAGAGGAGACCCCTGGAACTTTCCGCCTGGTGGGCTTTCCAAAGTGTTATTGAGAGATTCTGTGTCCAGGCCAAGGGAATCGGGCAGAGAACGGTAGAGAGAGATACCTGGCCCCTTCCTCTGAGCTGCTACATTCACACCAGTGTGCACGGCCATAATGTGTCTATATATCCCACAGCTACTCACAATACTCTTTAAAGTTTCCTAAATCTTTAAATTCAGCACAGAAGATAGATGGCAGGTGTCGATGTGTCCCTTGTTTAATCTGATATTTGAAAGTAAAAGTGCAAATGTCTAATAAAAAACTCAACTTTCCCTGGCTTTGTTTACTCTGCTCCCACACAGAGGAAAACGCAATGGTGGTCTGACATCGCCGTGGTCTCGCTGATGGCTCACTCACTAGATGCACCTACAACTCCAGTTATCCAGTTATCTGCGCTCAGTTTTCTCCAAAGCCGCATCCCAATAGATGAAACCATTTTACGTGCTCAGTGCCAATAAATCCAATTCTTATTTTATGTGTGCTCAAACATTTTAGATCATATTACTGGATGATAATATGTTTTTGTCTGTATAAAAGTATATAATCATTAGCATTTATGGCTCTATTTTGGTAAAGAGGCGGGTGGCTCCCTCTACAATTTCATGAAACGTAATCCAATTGCTGGCACATTAGGACTCTGAAACGTAAGGTTTATAATGTAAATTTCAATTCTGTTCTGTCATAACTAACAAATACCGAATTATTTCCTCCCTTAGAAGTACACCATTGGAATCCATTTAAAGTGCTTAATGATGTATTAATAAACCATGATTTTACAGCAGGGCTTCTCCACTCCTCTTCCTGGCGCCAGCTCTGATGCTGCCAATCAAATTAGAATGTGATGTTTTCTAAGTTAATAAAGGTTAATTGGACATATAGAAAGGAAATTGAGCACCAGAAATATCTCTTCTCAGATTATTCTTCCCTAAGATATTACGGTTCTGCTCTAATACAACAAAGCATCCCCATTTTTCCTTTAAACCCACAATAGCATCCACTTAAGCCTTCAGAAATTCCCTATGCACCTGCTATATTTATAATTCATTTTGACATATCTTTCCCAATTGATTATTTCTTAAAGGAACTAGGACTTTGTACAATTTTTTGCAAGATTCCCTGTAACTTGTCTTTGAGCCAGTTTTCTCAGCCCCACAAACCTGACTGTGAATAAGAGTCCAGTCTTGTTCACATGCACCGCTTCCTCTCAGCAGTTCCTCCCTCCCGAAGTTTACGGCTTTCCAATGCTCATCTCACATGGTTCAGACAGAGCTGAAGGTAAACGCTAACAAAGATAGAATAGTATGGACTCTCAATAGCCACATAATGCCAGATATTTAAACCCTCCGTGTAAGAAACTCCATAGTTTGCACACTGAGGTTTAAATGCTCAAAATAAAAAAAAAAAACAAAAACAGTCTGTATATGTATACTTCTTCTCTTCCTTCTTTTCCTCTTCCTCTTCATCTTCTTTTGGTTTTTCAAGACCTGGTTTTTCTATGCATCCTTAGCTGTCCGGGTCCTCGATCTGTACATCAAGCTGGCCTCAATCTCAGAGATCCTCCTGCCTCTGTTTCCTGAGTGCTGGGATTAAAGGCATGCACCACCACCACTGCAAAACTACAGTAAACTTTTTAGTGTTGAACAAAGTATAAAAACATGTATTTAAAAAGTAGTGGGTAGAATTAAATAAAAAATAAGAATTCTGTGGAACCTAGAAATAACAAGAAAGTTAAACCCACAGTAACAAAAGAAATAAAAAAAGCAGGAAAGACAAAGAAAGAAAGTAAAAAGATAGTCTTTACAAGTCCAGAGTCGGCTGGCTGTGATTGGATTGGATCTTTTAGAATAAGCTGTCAGGCAGATAGTTATCTACATTATATATCTTAAGCAATTTTAAAACTAAAATAGAACAATTTTTTTCAGTATGATTTTTTTTAATATGTAGTGTTTAGTAATGTGCATTGTATGGTATTGGCATCTTCATATAAACAATACCTATTTAAACCATGATATATTGTATAAATAATAAATGTTTTTGATACAATTCTTTTCAAAATGGGCTGAAAAGGTACGTCAATGATTAAGAGGAGACAAACACAAACATTTCTTTTGTATTAAGAAACAAAAAGTTCTTAGAGCAGTTGAAAAATAGATGGTCTAAAATACTGTGGAGAACATGTCAGTTTTAAGTATTTTAGCATTATTCATTATTTAAGAATTTCATACATATATACAACATGTTTTGGTCAAATCTACCCTCAAGTCCTCCCCTTTCAGGTTCCACAGACCTCTCTCATTTTTTTTTCCCATCTTCATAGGATCTTTTATTTAAACCACTGAGATCAACTGTTCCTGACTGTAAGGCCATCCCCTGAAACATGAGCAACCAACCTGGGGTTGTATTGCTAGAGCCATACATTACTATGAAGATAAAACTTACATTCTAAAGGACTGGGATACATCCTGAGGTTACTTAGTACTGATAGTCTACGGGGAACTCAGTCTGTTCATTTAACCTGCCCCTAAGAGGACAATGTAGCAATCATCCTCACTTACCTTGGATTTCCCATGTAATCAGTTTTACAAGCCAAGCTAATGCAATGATGTGCTTTTTATGCTGCTGACCCAGAATAAAACGTGTGTGTGTGCGTGTGTGTGTGTGTGTGTGTGTGTGTGTGTGTGTGTTACAGTAATACATTGTGGAGATAACGAGCAAGTTGAAAGCAACCTTATAAAATGAATACCCAATGAAGACATCTTTTGGATGTTGCTAGTATCTCCAATTCTTCCTACACACACACACACACACACACACACACACACACGAGAGAGAGAGAGAGAGAGAGAGAGAGAGAGAGAGAGAGAGAGAGAGAGAGAGAGAGAGGAGACACAAGATAACATTTAGGGAAGAATAGGCAGCAGACAGACATGGTCAGTGGAAGAAAGCAGAGAAGTAAATAATTCCAGTCTTGCAATTTTATCTTGCTCTTGTTTAAATTATACCAAGGGAGACTGTATTTTAATTTCTCTGATGAGCCACTGACACATTAGGGGTATTCTGAAGCTACTATTAATGCTTTCAAATAGATACAATCCTCGGAGAGAACCAAAGTTCCTTTTCCTGGTAGCCATGGACTGCCAACAGACACTCAGCTGCAGTGCTGGTGCTCACGCCCTTCCAATTCATTTTTGAATGTTGTCTGGCTTGATCTTCAGCTAGCCTTGCATATTCCACAACAGGTGCTGTGAATCTATGTGCAAGACATCCCTGCCATGTGTGGGAGACAGAATCTCTTCAGTCCTCTGCTGCCTCTGGCTCTTTGTTCTTCTACTTCCTTTTGATTCAGACTCCCCCCTCCCCAATATAAGACTGAGCACTCACTAGGGACAGCTGCACATCTCTCTACTAAGCAGCATCTGCTCAGAAGACAAGCTTCTCTGATGGAAAATGAGATGTGTACTAAGTTTTAAGGATGATGGTATATATTGTGAAGGCAGTTTGATACTGAGACCATTTTGTAGCATAATAGGAACAGGTCCTCCCATAGGCTTCTGACCTTCTAGCCACAAGATCTTTATTTCACATCACTCAGTATCAGACCCAGGGGCCCTTAAATCCAATCAGAAAGTGCTTTGCTACCACCTGCTCCTTCATGCCTTGGTTGCACTAAGATGTGTATATTGTCAAGCTTTCTCTGTCATTATTACAGGTCATGGGGTTTATAGCAGAGGCCAAAAAGCATCCAGGTGAGTATCGCTTGATTACTTCATGTCCTGTGACCAGTGTTTATAGTGTCTTCAGAAAGTCGCTCTTACCATCAAATCTGGTAGGCAATCGAGAACAGCAAAAGCAAACTATATCGTTCTGTGGGTCTCAGGGGACCCTTTGGCAAACAAAGATTCACACCAGGAACCTATAATATTTAGACTTATTTAGTGATTTATTTATTAAGTTGTTAGTTATTGTTTGAACTGTCAAACATTCTCTCTGCTCCAGCTAAGATGCTACCTTACAGGACAGACAACCCTGAGCTGCAGGCTGCGCTTAGAGATGCTGGCATCCCCTGCAGTAGCCACAATGCCCCATGGTTCCAGGTTGATTTTCAGGTAGCTGCTAACTCAGTTCATTTCCATGGTTACATAAAAGTAAAGGGCTTCACACACCCATAGCTAAACTCTTTCTTGTCATGCTTCTATAAAGATAAGGTGGAGGAGTTGAGTAGATGGTACATAAAGAGGGCCCAGAACAGGGAGGATTCTGCAGCCAGCTCGCGCTAGTGAGGGGAGAAGAGTTTACAAGCTTCACTTTCGAGGGTCTATAAGCAGATAATCACTGATGAGGGGGGAGAGTCATAGCCTCCAGGGATACAGTCATTGATACGGTGCCCAGGCCCCGTAAACAGACCCTAGTGACGCTTACTGTGGAAAAGGACATGAAGGTAGTAGGAAGACAAACCTGGGGAAAGAAGCAGTATGATAAGAGAGAGTAACAGGGGATAGATAAGTAGGATTAAAATCAATTTTATACATACATTAAAATGCCAGAGTAAGCCATATTATTATTGATACTTAGTACACTCTAATAAACATACATAAAGAGGAAACTTCCATTTTGACACTATTGGCATGCAGAAAGACATGAAGAGCAGCAGAGAACATGATGCCATTATATTTTCCTTTAGGCAGCAGAAACACACAAAAAAATGATTCCTAATCCACAGTTCATCTTTTCACAACCTTTGTCCTAGTTTTATTAGGAAGATAAAATACTTAAGGTGAACAGGCTGAAAAGATTTAGAATCTTATATTTCATTCTCAAGTGATATATTTTGCTTTCTCTTCTAAATATTAAAAAAGCATGTCATGGAAAGAAGTCTGTATGGTTAAAAATACTTCTGTTATTTTGCAGAAGGTCCACATTGAGTTCCCAGCACCCGGGTCAGGCAGCCCACAACTGTCTTTATCTCTATATGATAGAAACCTGAGATTCTCTTTTAACCTTTACTGGTTTTAGTGCACACCTGGCACACACACACAGACACACACACAGACAGACACACAGACACACACACAGACATAGACACACATAGACACACACACAGACACACACACAGACAGACACACAGACACACACACAGACATAGACACACACAGACACACACACAGACATAGACACACAGAGACACACACACAGAAACATAGACACACACAAACACAGACACACACAGATACACACACAGACACAGGCACACACAGACACACACACACACAGACACAGGCACATACACATACAGAGACAGACACACAGACAGACACAGACAAACATACACAGACACATACACAGACACACATACAGACAAAAAACACACAGAGACACAGGCACATACACACAGAGACATAGACACACACAGACACAGACACACATACACATAGACACATACACAAAGACACAGACACACACAGACACGCACACAGACACACACAGAGATACACACACAGAGACACAAAAGGACACACACAGACACACACATACTACACACAGATACACAGACATATGCATACACAGACACGCACATACACACACAGAGATACAGACACACTCAACAAACAAACAAAAGGTTGTTTACCAGTTTTCTCAAATGCAGCTCTAAAATGTATGACAGGTTCATATGTGGAGGGAAACTTGTTAAATATGAAATTTGCCTGACTGAAAATAAATGTGTGTGGGTGCTACCAAACATTTGTTTGAAAATTTATGTGTCTAACTTTTCTTTTTTTAATTGAAAATGTTTTTATATTCAATATATTCTCTCTCAACTCCTCCATAGCATTCCCATCACCCCACCCACCCAACTCTACCCTGCCTTCTCTCTCTCTTTCGAAATAAACAGGCAAACAAAAGTAAATAAAACAGACTTTTAAAACAGGAAAAATAACAAAAGAAAAAAAGCACAAACATACACACAGAACCTAGAAGGAAACAAAATCAGATAGCATAACGTACAACCAAAGAGCAGAATGATTAAAAAAAAATGCCCAAACAAAGTAACATAGAACAAAAAAAAAAATCTACAAAAATCCCATTGAATTGATCTTGCTTTGTCGATCTATTCCTAGGCATGGGACCTGACCTGAAGTGTGGTCTGTACCCCCAGTGAGACTTCTCTAACTAACTCATTATCAGTTGGAGGTAGCTACTGAGTTAGGGATGTTCACTTCCCCTCTCAGGGTCAGAACCTCATCAGGTTTAAATCTCTGCAGGAAGACATAGTCTGTGTGTTCATGTACATATCACTCCTACAGTATCTAAAAGGCCTTGTTTCCCTGGTGTCCAAATTCCTTCTGGTTCTCAAAATCTTTCAGCCTCATTAAATGCTTTGTTTCAAATTGTCAAAAGGGACATTTTGCTCCTCAAAAACGTGAATGCATCGTCTTTTAGTTCAAACATCTAGTGCTTCCCAAATCATTGTTCTAGGCTGGAAAGAAACATCTATGAATGCACACACACACACACACACACACACACACACACACACACGCACATATACACATGCACACACACATACTTACACCTGCACACGATTAAGGCTCCCACATACTACAGATACTGGAAACACTGGTTTGAATTTTTGCATTTTCCATCATATTGCTCTGTGTGTACCTCCAGCTATGGACTCTAAACCAATTTGGCATACTGTCTTCAGCCTGGCCTCATGTTTCTACTGAGTTGGCATGTGTATGAGCTAATTGACAGTAGTGGCAATGCAAATGATATGCAAATGCACCCCCCGCTGGACCTCCTTTCTAAGTTCTATTTATGCCTATGCAAACGCGGCACTTTGTAACATTCCCAGACATTTAATTTCGTGGTTTGTGTAGACATTTAGTATTATTGACAATGATACATTGGCCTGCTATGGTGTCTGTCCCTGATAAACGTTTTTGATTTAAACACATCATTAAGGCTGATAAATTTGAAGAACATGAAATGAAAGCTGATAATGTCGTTATGATAAAATTGAGTCAAGGAAAATTTACAGCTATACTAACAGTATTGGGCCAAACACACACATACTCCTACATGCATGTACATGCATGCACACACGTAGACACATACATTAATGCAGACATGCACATATATAAACATGCACACATGTATACACACACCCCTAAAACTATCCAAAAATGTTGCCCCATTATTTTTGCAGAAATAGCAATAAGAATGCCTGTGGCTGCTTGTGTGCAAGCTTTTTTTTAACTACAAGAATACAGTCTAGATAGTTTGTTGACTCTGTATATATTTTTACTTTCTAGGAGTTATTTAACCTGTAGCTGGAGTCTGCTTTTTGGTTTCTTGGCTACCCAGACCTGAATATTCACATAGAAATTATATTAGTTATAACACTTTTTGGCCTATTAGCTCAGGCTTCTCATTGGCTAGCTCTTACATCTTAAATTAACCAATTTCTATTAATCTGTGTATCGTCATGAGGCTGTGGCTTACCAGGTAAGGTTCTGGCATCTGTCTTCTTCAGTAATTACATGACATCTCCGAGACCCTGCTTACTTTCTTTATCTCTGTTTGGATTCCCGTCTGACTTTACTTGGCTAAGCCATTGGCGGAAATAGCCTTATTCATTATCTAATAAAAGCAACACATATAAAGAAGGACCTCCCACATCATTAACCTTTGGCATAATTTAAAAAAAAAAAACTCAGGATATATATATATATATATGTGTGTGTGTGTGTGTGTGTGTGTGTGTGTGTGTGTGTGTGTGTGTTTCCAGAGAATATAAGAAGATATGCATGATCAAGGAGGAGCAAGCAAAATCTCTATGAAGTCTCCCAAAAATCTGCAAAAAATGGACTGAGGGGGACAAGTCACAATAATAGACATGCATATGTGAAATCGGCTGAGGCTGCTGTTCTGCAGTCTTCAAAGCGTAGATGGCGATGGGGAGATTACAAAGTCCAGAAAGGCAGGCGTTGATACGGATGTCGAGTGGCTTTGAAAAACAGTCATACTTGAAGTCTGGTTCTCTGATCAGACAGGCAGGAAGGTCAGGCCCATGACAAGCGCTTACCCGGTATGGTGGATTATTTGGCTTCCCCACTACCTCTACTCCATGGAGCTAACCTGCCTTTATTGTGATTCCAGGGTGAGAAAAATGGCAGCTGCATAACTTTATCAGACACATATTTCCATCTGACGCAAACTTCAGACAGAAAAGCCCCTCATTGTAATTGGTAGGGAGGACAACGGAACGTGGCAGGACCATGTCTCTGGCTGTGTTTATCTGCTAATCACAGAAAGCCCCCCGTATGGAGGTTTCCCTGAGCCCAGTAACCATGTGACTGCTTCCCAGGTTGTTATTTGAACTGATTGAAGTACATTCTCCTGCACTGGAAGATGGGTGCAGTTTGTAGCTATTCCACCTGCCCTGAATGATTCCCTTCCGGTGAGAGGAGAGAGTCTCTAAAGTCAGGGAGTAAATAGAATTCATGAGCTTCAGAGGCTAAGACTCATAAGACCCCGACTGGCCATTTCAACAGTAATGATGCAGGGAGAAGCGATGCTGATCACTCAAGCGACAGGAGGATCCAGTTACACAGTCATTGTCAGCTGCCACTGGTGTTGAGCTCATGGGTTGTAGAAGTGATTTTGAGTCACCCGCGCTCCTGGAAATGGCCCTGATAAATTAATTCCCTGGTTTGCTTGGTGTAGTTCATGCCCTATCTGGGGTCACCAGATGCTTGTTCCCACATCTTCAGGAATAGGCACCCAACAGAGTAGTCTCTGGACTATCTTCATAATTTCTCTTTCTTTCCCTGCTTCTTTCTCCTTTCCTCCTTCTGCATGTTGTCTGTCTCTCACTCTTTGACGCTTTCCTTCTCCTCTCTGTTCTTTCTGTTTCATCCTAATTATGGTCACCTTTTTTTTTTTTCAATTTTGTAAAAAAATAATTTACATATCACGAAATAAACCAGTTTTAAGTGTGGTGTTCATTGGATTTTTGCACAGTATATACAGCTGTGTAAGTATCATCATGATTAAGGAATGTACCACAGTATATACAGCTGTGTAAGTATCATCATGGTTAAGGAATGTACCATTGCCCAGACTCCTCCCACATTAAGGAATGTACCATTGCCCAGACTCCTCCCACATTAAGGACTGTACCATTGCCCAGACTCCTCCCA
>NC_022022.1:44287594-44310783 GCF_000317375.1 Microtus ochrogaster | reverse complement strand
GAGAGCAGAAAGCAAGGGGCCCGGAGCCCTGAACTATAGCTGCTTATATAGGGAGTCTGCCTAGCAACTTTTGATACTTTGATACTTTAACTGCTTTTCTGGAGACCCACGGGCAGGAAAGAAAGCAGGGGAACATCCCTGTCAATTACAGACCAGGATGTTCCCCTGGGGGTCAGGGGAAGTGTGGGCAGCTAGATCACAACAACTCACCCTGTTTTCCAGTGGAAGAACTACAACCCTAATATGGAGTTATCTATCAAGCGAGGCTGGGGCCAAATGCCATCTTGTAATGGCAGCTATTCAAATCGGCTCCCAGCAATCTAGTTCATGGGATCTTTTCTTCCTGCTTTTTTCCCCCACAAGGGTGTGAAACTCAACACTTCCTTATCAGTACATCTTTTTTAACTAAATGTTTTTACTTCAGGTATCGTAGTTCAATTAGGGATTCTATTTGGTGTGCCTCCCATTCACTTTATGCTCACATTCCCTTTTAGTTTTTTGAATGTATGTGTAAGAACACCTCAAAGTTCCTAATGGCTTGGGCAGCATTGTTGTCATGGTTGGTTCTTCCTTATTAAATCTGTCCCCTCCCCAGGTATGGATGGGGTGTAACTTTTATGTTCCCATTACTGATCACAGTATTACTGGGTTACCAATGCTGTCTTTTACATATTGTTCTGTATTCATCTTTTTCCCTTAATGATGTAGAGTTTTGTCTGGCTGATAGCTGATTAATTGTTAAGTAAGCACGTCCTGCAGAGCTTCATTTTAATCCTTGTTCATGTACTTCCAAACTAGATCAATCCCAGAGATGACTTGATACCCAACACTCCACCTTGGTAACTTTCTAATTTGAACCTGAGTGGTGATTTTGTGTAGAAGACAGTTCTTTGAGCAGGAAATGCAGCTGCCTGATGGAAAGCTGATTTTCAGTACCACCAGCCCCCCTCTGTGTGAGAACCAATACACCGCTCAGACCGGAACTAAATGATCCCAGGTGTCAGCGATCATCCTACTCTAAGCGGTCACGCTTTCAAAGCCTCGGGGTACTACAGACCTAATCCTCTGGCTTCTAGTCATTTTGTATCCCCTGTAGTAGATCTGTGCTACCTTTACGGCATTGCACTTGAAATCTGTGCCTATCTGTTATTGGCCAAATGTGCAGACTGATTGCATAGATTTTCCTGGAATGACTTTATACACAGTTCTTTCATTATCTAGAACTCCAACCTTATCATTTTCCTTAAACTGTATTTTTCCAGTGCAGCATGGCCACAGGTAGGGTGCACTCCTCCTGAGCACCTCTGACTCAGGACAGAAGCCAGGTGGTCACAAGTTCAGCCTCTTGGCTTCCCTTCTCAGAGCACCTGCCTGCACCTCAGCCATCCCCCTCCTGAAATGATCACTTTGTACATATTTTCTATACTTTTCCAGTTGTTCATAGCAATAGGAATATTCCCATGAGAGCTACACTAGAGTTGATGCTGACATACCTCAAGGCCACTGGGCCAGGCTTGGTGTCACTCATAACCCCTGCGTTGAGCTGTGGCTTCACCAATAAGCTTATGAGTATTATTTTGATCAGACCTATGCCAGTAATATTTGTTGCTATACCTTCTGCTTTAAAAATATAGCTTTATTTATGATATGAGAATCTTGTATTTTCTTAAAATGTTTTTGATATTACTTTTATGATAAATTGTTACAAGAAGGGATTGCTTTTTATAGAGAAAGACTTGAATGTTTTAAAATCGTGTTACAATTACAATGCTATGTGCTACTTTCATTTGAATATTTCAATATTTATATATTCATAACTTTTAATCAATATCTCCTTATTTGACTCCCCCACCCCCATGTGTACAGGCTGAGTTACACTTCCCATTCATAAGATAAACTCCTTATTCAATGAAATAAATATTGTTTATTAAACACCTGCTTAGTAGCTGGCAAAATATAAACATACCACCCACCACCACGCAGCATAGGTGGTTGGAAGACAGGCAGGTGTTACTATAAGAAGCAAGTGTCTTGTGGGGAAATGGGTGAGAAAGAGAAGCAGAGGTGTTCATCTGCTGTGGAGAGAGGCCAAACTGGGGACAGGATGGCAGTGAGGAACAGGCTGATACGAAGGGTCCGCACTGCCACATGGGGCCACGTTAGTTCTCTGGCTCTGTGCTGCTGTCTAGAGCCATGTCTGGATCCTTGGCTCTACTGTAGCCAGGGTCTGTGTTGATGTCTGTGTTCCCTGTTACCCCGAAGAGCATGTGGGTGGCACCTGGTCTGGACTGCTGCTTGAAGCCATGTTGATGTCCACAGGGTGTGCTGAGCTGGTCCCACCCCTTGCTGGCCTACAGAAAGCCGGCTCCACTTCCCACTGGCTACTGCAGCTAGAGATCTGCCCCAGTGTACAGGCATGGGGAAGCTGACCTTATTGCTCAATGGCCCTAGGAGAGCTGGTCCTGCCCCTCATGGGAGAGCTGGCCCAGTCACTCACTTGTCTCCACACTTGAGGACACTGACTCTTGCTGGCTATAGTAAGGCAGCACTGGTGATGCTGTGAGCACAGCAGTGCTAACCCTGATAGCAAAAGGCAAACGAGCACCCTGTGTGATACACCAGAGCTCCCAGTGCCACCAGGAGGAGCCCAGTGGGTTTGACTTAAGTATTATTTTTATTGTGTTCTTTTCTTTAGTGGGGGGAAGGTTGCAAGGGTGGAGGGTGGGCATGGGAGGGCCATTGCAAAACTCCCAAAGAATCAATAAAAAGGTAATGCTAACAATAATACTAAGATACAAAAACCCAATAGCGAACAAAGTAAACAAGTCTTATTTGGCTTGCATTCTAATTAGGCTCACGGTCAGGAAGGAGCTATGAACTTGGGATGCAGAAACATCTGTTGCATGTGAAGCCAGGGTCACATCTCTGTGATGGTGTCTGGGCTGCTGCTATTGCTATAGACTGAGATTGGTTAACTTAAAACCCCACTGGCACTAAGCTGAAATTTATAGACATCTTTTCGCATGTTCATACCATACTAGCTAGCGTCACCCACGTCACTGACAAGACTCGGACTTTTACTCTGCTAGCTACAGAGGAGACGTCTCACCCAGAGAGGCTAACATGCAGCCTGCACATGTGCCGTCCTGGCTCTGACTGATCCCTCTCTCCACAGGTTCCTTTTCCTGCTCATTCTGTGCAGTGATATCAGCCTTGGTCTCTAGGCAGATTCCTGTTGCTGGGAACTTTCTTTTTCATTCAAACACAGCCCAAATAAATCAATTATATGGTATTGCCTCTGGTAGTCATATTTTCTTTCTTGATCAGCTCCAAATCCCTTAACTAATCCCCCTGAAAGAAATAGATAGTGAAAACGACCGACAAGAATAAAAAATGCAAGAAGCTGGAATATGAAATACGAATAAGGCATTGGCACTTCAGACAGAGCAAACCTGTGCCAGCTTACGAAGAACCTGGGTGTGCAGAGAGGTCATGTATATGTACAGATTCAGAGTGTGATTATGAAGAACAGCATGGGAGTGAAGGCTGGATTGCCTGGAGGATGACTGGTGAGCCACCAGAGCATCAGATCAGCACAATAATCTGTTTTGTTTTGTTCTGCTTTTATGTTAGTTTGTTTTCTGTTGTTTTTCTTCATAGCAAGGAGCTGTTGTAGCCTAGAGTGGTCTGGAACATGTTATATAGCTGAGTCGCTGATCCATATTGTTCCTTCGTCCCAGTGCTATCCTCTCGGTGAGATCCAGCAACATTATTGAATTAGTCTCAAGCCTGAGTATTCCCTCAGGTGTTGAGGCTGGAGCCTCAGGTCCTTAGGTTTACAGGAGAAGCTCTTCACTACTTGCGCCACAATCTCAGTCTTCAGTCTGTCTCCTCACCTTTAATAAACCCTTGACCACACCCTCGAGTTCTTCACAGTGCTTGGGCTATTTCAATTTGAAGTGTACATGTTCAAACAAGTTCAGTGCTGTTGGGTTTGATGACTCACAACTGGAATCCTGGGATTGGGGAGAATGAGGAAGGGCATTTGTCATGAGTTGAAGGCCAGACTGAGTCGAGTTGCGCTACCTAAGAAGATCTGTCTTTAAATAAATAGACAAATGTAATCAGATTTTTAAAATATATTTCCATTGTTTGTATGTTTCTATCTTCTCTTTACTTGTATGACAGTCGAATTATGTACAAAGTGGGTATGAGGGTCTTATGAAGCTTTGTTCAGTTTTCATTCTTGGTTTTATGATATACTCTACATTGATTTTAAAGACTACTAATACTTCACTAATCTCCTAGGCTTTGACATTGTATTTCCTCCATTTAATGCTTCAGTGTGGGCTTCTAAACAATCTTTTCCTTCCCCACTCACGTTTGCACCTCTCTTTACTGTCTTATCATAGAAATATTTAAAACAGCCATTCTAAGGATCTTGTCTATTGATTTCCTACTCTCTGTTATTGCTTGTGTAGAAGTTTCTATCGATTGATCTTTCTCCTGCTATGCAATTTTCCTTTTTATATTTTGTTCATTTTTAATTGGGTACAAAGCATGCACCTTATTGATTGATGAACTCTGTTCTATCCCTTTAGCTTGTGTGGACATTTCGCTTTTCTTTTCTGTCGTGTAGTTAAGTATCTTCCAAGTATGATTCCCCTGAGATTTGTTCTTTAGCAGGTGTTCAGCAGAGCCTTCACCTCAGTTCTGACTTTCAACGGCTCTTACAGTAAGGAACTAGCAATGCTTTTCTGAGACGCTAATTCATGCCTGTGGCTTAGAAGCTCCCTTTGCTCTGTCTGATGGGAAGGCAAAGTGTTTCCATGCACATGTGAGTTTTAGTTCTTTATATTTTTTTTAATCTTCTTGGTTTCTGGTAGAGCCCGTCTGATCTTTGTATCTTGTGCTCACACATGCACATGTCAGCGTTCAGCAAAAATTCAAAACCTACTCTGAAATATCAATCTGGTCTTTCTCCAGGCATAGCTTTCTCTCCAGTTCTCAGGCAATTTTAATCATGTCATCTAAAGCTTGTTTCTGCCTTCTACATGGAGAAAAACTGAGACTCAGTTCTGCCTTACAAACCTCTTGCTGTTTTTGTTTGCCAACATGTTCTGAAGAGGAGTTGTGTTTGTCCCACCTTCTGAAGGGGAGTCTCCCAGTACGCTGAGTGTAAGAATCGTGAGGAAAAACAATGTGTACTCTTAAGAGATGAACTTAAAACAACATATCAAATTCCTTGCTTCTGATCCAGTACATAATGGAATCAACAAGAATTGATACCTTTACTTCTTCTATAAACCTTTTTGTTGCATATTCTATCTTTTGCAAGCTAAATCATATTATTACAGTTTGATTCTCTGTTAATGTGGCCAAAAGCAATTTGAGGAGGAAGGGATTATTTGGTTTGCAACTTATCAATGAAGGGACTCTGGGAGAAACCTGGGGCTAGGAGCTGATGCAGAAGCCATGGAGGAACACTACTTATTGACTTGCTCCCCTTGACTTGCCCAGCCTGTTTTCTTATACTAGTACCATCTTCCCAGATGTGACATTGCCCATAATGGGCTGAGTGCTCCAACATTAATTAGCAAGCTAAAAAATGTCTCTCAAGCATTCATACAGAGCAGTCTGGTGGAGAAATATTCTTCAGTTGTGGTCCCCTATGCTCAGAGGTGTCAAGTAGACACCTAAGATTAGCCACCACAATACAATGGGATATATTTTGTTAATGGATAAGTACAGAAAATGCCAAACAAATTCTGAACTTGCCCATAACTTTTCATATACCTTAGACCAAAGATGGTAATGTTCTTTACACCCTACATTTGTTGATTTCTTAATCAATTCATATCTGAAACAATAGCCCAATATTGGTTCTACTTATAACTATTATTGATCATAGTTTTTAAACCTGTGCTTGCATTATAAAAGTGATCAAACCTGTGACTTCTCAGTCAGTGTTTTTCCACATACATCATAGTTTTTTTATGAATCTGCAAGATAAATGTTACCCAGGTAAATCCAGTTTCACTCCCCTTCATACCAAATGCAGTTCACGTATTGACAACTGCAGCTTAAGAATTCAATATTCTTCCTTCTTGCACCCTGTAGAATTGAGGTGTCTGCTGAACCCACATTGAACAGTTGGCTGCCATACTGCTTAAGGCACATATAAGCAGCTCTAGCAGAAGACCTAAGTGAGTGGCTTTTTTTCTTTTAGGTAATTATATGACGATGTTGGTCAACACAACATACCCCATAGAAAGTGGGCACAGGTTGGTTCTAAATAGAACATAGTTACCTCTGGGGCGTCACAAAATCTTCCTTCTATCCAGCCTTCCAAAGCATGGTTCAAAATACAATTAAGTAAAGTAAAACAAGAAAGAGAACAGAACAATATGAAATGGTCTATATACAGAGAAGTTGGGTTTTGAAATTCAAGTTCTTACCTATCACTTCTACATGGTACAAAATCAACAGCGTCTGAATTTCCTCCTCTTATTTGCCATAGACTACATCACGACATGAAAGTTTTGTCTACAGGAAAGGACAAAAGGCATGGAATGAATTCAAGAACTGATGTTTTTATAGACTTCGTCTTTTAACATCTATCCTTAACTCCTGCAAATGTCTTTACCTATTTTCCTCTTGCATCTTTACTTAGGAAGAATCTGAAGCAATGGACTCACTTTCCTCTGAGGAAGACTAATAAAGAGCATGGAGGGCTAAGGCATTATATTGTTTCTCATTTCCTAACTTTGCATTCTATTTTTGTTTTATGACATTTCTTCTACATACATTTATTTGACAGGCCTTATTTCTGGCAGATGTTTTATGAGATCGCAAGAGAGGACCTCCATAGCATGTCTTAAACTCATATTCTCCAACTTCATTATATTTGTGTCTATCAGTCATCACACTCTTCCCTTGGTCCTGAGAGGTCACTGCAAAGGTCAGCAGCAATAGCCATCTCTGAAAGATGCAATCAGGTCTGCTCTGGTATCAGAGGGACTGTTTATTTATCCATTTAATCTTTAATTTATTTTCAAACCTGTTATTTTGAGTTTACCTCCCATTTCATACCTTTTATAATAAGGTTCAGAAGATCTGATTTTTTTCATACTGAATTTTTGAGACACAATATTATTGGGCTATCTTGCAATCTATCGCTGACTTTGAAATAGGGGAAACTATTTTGCTGGGGTTAACATGAACAGAGCCATGGGATTGCTTTTTGTTATATTTACCTTATATGATGCTGCTACAATGTGGAGCTCACATAACAACACACTTATAACATTAAGAATTAGTCACAATACATCCTGTGTTGGAAAATGACATTACTGGAAAGTAATTAGCTAAGGATGTAGAACATAGGGTGTCTCACTTCTCATCAGATTTTCTCATCATCTCTATCATAAGATTTATAAGAGATTAAAAATGAAAAGTACATAATAGTACATATGGAATATATAAGACTTACATGTATTTTATACATATGAATACACACAAACATTTACATCTACTTGTGCAAAGAGAAAATATAAGGCTTAAAAACATAAAAATTATCAGCATTTAATTTTCTATCATTATTAATTTTCTTTTTAAAAATGTTATGGTGTGTTATTACTATGCAGCCCAGCCTAAGATCAAATGTTGGATTGCAATTCACTGCTCGTTACAGGGGTTCCTTGGCACACCAAGTTTGCATTTCCATTAGCTTGTATAGGTACTTTCACTGTTCAGATATTAGCATGACAAGTGTATATTGGTGATGGTGAACTGTTGAGCACCTGACAAGGAGACTCAGTTGGCTATTTGCAATCTGTTGGATGGTATCGCTCTGATCTGGTAGAAGTGCATGATGGATTTGTTCATGTTATAGGTTTTGGAAGAAAAAAAAAATTGACTCAGTCTTAAATACAAGGAGCAATGATTACTATTGTAGGTATAAATATGTGCAAGGTTGTCAAAAACAAAGTCAATAAAATTTATATTTAAACATGCCAGTTTTAAAAAGATCCCAAAGTTATCCACAGCTACGATGTAGCATTATAATGAGATTAAGATCTTTTTTGGAATCACTATGGGACTGTTTATTTATCCATTTAATCTTTAATTTATTTTCAAACCTGTTATTTTGTATTTACCACTGGGTTAGTACTTTACTATAATGAAAATTTACAAACTAATATGAAATTGTGTATTCCAAAGTTATGGTTTTAGTCTTTTCAGTGTGGTAAATAAATATCTATAATTCATCCAATGAGTTAGGCATTTTTTTTAAAAAAAAAATCCACTTTGCTATCTTTCAGTTCCATCAGTGGTCATGAGGGTTCAGAGACAGAGAGGAAATAGTAAGAACCAAAACTGATTAATGACCACAAAGAAGGGATGTTTTAGGGACACAGTGAGGTGAAAGCACTTATGGACTCACAGCAGAGGTGGGAACATACACTGACCTGCATAAGGCAGGTAAAACGAAACCCCACCAAGAAGAGGGAGATGAACATGGAGCCGAACCCCTATCTGAGAACATATTAACAACAGATAAGCGCTGGAAGAGGAAAGGTAAGATTTTTTTAAGCTAGGATCCATGGTAGGTCAACTAAACTCCAGTAGGAGGGCACATAGAGGTGTGTGCGCGCGTGTGTGTGTGCAGCACACATGGGACTCGGTTGGTTTTTAAAAAGTGAGAATGAGAAGCTGGGTATTTAGGAAATGGCGGGTGAATTTGGGAACAAGTAGGGGATGGTGAACATGGTAAATACACCTTGTATGGAATTACTAAAGAGTTAATGTAATGGTATCCATTAGAACCTAAATGCCTGAAGACAGTTTTAAGCAAAGATGACCAACCCAGCAGTCCATGGGTGTGGCAGTGTTACATTTGGGATCCTTTGTGCACCTGTGGTGAATATCATCTGGCCAGATGTTTTGGAGAATCCAGTAGTTTAGCTTTATCAAAGGAGCATTGATCAAGGTTAAGTTACAGATTCAGGAACGTCATTCTGTTTTCAGATTTCCCAACTCTAGCAAGATGCATATCAGTGAGAGCTGTCAAGGTGGCTTCTTTGGCTTCTTCTATTTCCTGATGATCAGCCTTCTCAAAGGAAAATAAAATAGTTTCTGACCTATAATGATTTCCATTGGTTTGGACAGCTTCAGCTCTAAAGGGGTCCAGTAGGAGCAGCCAATAAAATTATCTGTACAGAGAATGCTATCTGAAGATTGTGTAGGTGACCAACAAAAGAAAGAATAAAGACTTACAGTAGCCAACTGAAGAGACATCACCTCTGCCGTGAGGTCTCACAGAGCTTTGAATTGCTTCCTTTTTGTCTATTTTCACGTAATGAAAAGGAGAACTTATGTCTGTGCTCCTCATTGTCTAGTTTTAGAAAAAAGGGAAAAAAAAGAACACAAGCCCGGATAAGCCTTCTACCTTTTGTCAGCTGTTTTGAGAGGGAAGGAAGGCCAGGTGCCCTCCAGCTAGAAAACTGGCCCTGGAGCCAGCTCTAAGCACACTATAGGCAACACAGTTGCTGCTGTATCCTGTCCAAGAAATTTAGAATCCTGTTTACCTATCCTTGATTTTTGCATATGACTTTCAAAACCAACAACAATAACAATAATGAATATTTAAAAATTGTTTTAAAAATTCCCCAAAAGGATCATTGCTAGGATAAGGTCTTTCAAGGGAAATTGATAAAGATTCAAAAATAGGGCAACTCTAAGAAGTAAAGTGAAAATGTGGGTAAAAAATAAAAGCAGTCTTCTGATGATAAATAAATTTTGAAGTCTCCTAAAACAGGGGTGAATGTGCATATTAGTATTATAATGAAATAGGACATGTAAAAATATTGCATTTGTAAATAACTTGTTCCATCAAAGAACTAGATGGACCAGGGATTAAAGTCAGTCTAAAAAATGACTTTGTTATGTAGAATTTGCATTTAAGATCTAAATATCCATTAATCACACCAACGGTTATGCCATTTATAAAAGCAAGTGCACTGGTTCTCCGGGGACAACTCTAGACTTGACTGAAGAAAGAAGGCGATAAAAACACCCCACATTCGGTATCCCTGTTCTTTTAAAATAAGTAAGTAGCCAGCTGTCCCGTTACAACAGAGCCTGTACTTGGAGCGCATTCATGACATCTATCAAAACGGTATTTACATGTCCCTAATAATGTTAACTTAAGCATTTTATTGCCTTACTCTGCAAACTGTCTGAGTACACGAAGGAAATCTTCTCCTGGGAGAAAGCTGGTTAAGCAAGAGGCAGACTACACGCAAAGCCCAGGAGCTCTGGAGGTTGCTGTGTGACACCTGCAGAGACACAAGCCTGAGTTTGCTTTTGTCCAGACCCAACTGGGAATCCCCTGTGGTTAATAGATGCCGGAGAAAGCAAATGTCCTTCCACACAAACATCCATGGCTTTGTGATTTGTGCTGTTTAAACAGGGCTGCAGCGCTGACGAGAATTCCAATGAGAAGGCTACAGGCAGGTGGCTGTTGGTCCCACACTGCTGTTTAAATGCACGTGGTGAATCCAGCCACTCTTCCTTGCTCTTCAGCACTTTGAGGAGCTAGTGGCAGGAATCAGGACTTTTGCGTCTAATCCACTCTTGAGTTACCCAACCACAAAATTATTTTTAAGCAACTGCTTTGACAGCGAAAATACCCAGCTTATTTTTCTCCTCCTTGCTCTCATAACCTAGAGACAGGAGATCAGACTTGAGAGAAGGTTCCATCATCACTCTCCCGGGCCGTGTATTAATAGAAATAATATTGTCGCTAGCAATAAGATCTGGCAGAGATCTTAAAACTTATTTATATTTTAAAACCGTTAGTGAAGTACAGAAAATCAATGAGTGTGGGTGCCTGAGAGTAAACCTATTGTTTTTGTAGGAAAATCGGAATCTTGGTATTTGGGTTTGAAGTTTCTTTGGGTTCAGCATGTGATTATTTTCTTCCCTCAAGCTAACAAAGTATCAAATTATACCTTAGCGTGAATATACCTACTGCCTTTCTGTAGCCGGAATTAGATAACTTGAAAAATAAACAAAGGAGAAAGGAGGCCATGGGTCAGCAGCAGGGGACAGAGAAGCATGAAGTGATAGCCCTTTGTATAATAGCTTGCATGGATGCAAATGACATAATGAAACATAGCACTTTATGAGTTAATCAATCAATAATTATGCAAAAATATAATCACACTTCTGAACATTTGGCCACACCCTATCATAAGCAATCATTCTATTTCCACTCCTTCATATTTTATCTTAGACAATAGTAGAAGCATTTTCAGATGCTTTATAGCATGCAATAAAAAACATCTGACTTCAATCCACATAATTTAATTTGTTTTAACAGCACAACCAAAGAAAACCAAACCAATAAGATCCTTTTCATTATTATTGTGCTTCTCTCAGTAAAATTTGTATTGGATATTTCTATGTATGTGAATGCAAATAAACTACCCACACATATACATCTGCAAATTTTATATTGAAAAATGGTGTGTGGATCTCTCGATAGAATGAATTAATTAATGTCCTTAAAGAAAATTTGCCTTGTTATGTGAATACAATGTGTTAAATATCCATTAAATTTCTGATGTTGCTCAACAGTACACAGACTGCTATATGAAACATACACTTTTTAGTGTAAAATTCCCCTTGCACTGTGTTTCAATTTCTTTCTAGTTACAGCTAAAACACACCTTCATTTTTTTATTTGTTTCTTGGGACTGGGTTTCCATCATCCAGTTAGTATTCCTCTGAGCCCAAATATAAGGAATCACCCATCACCAACTTGAAGAGAACTCTCATCAACTCACTACAGGGGAAAATATTTCTTAATTCAGAAAAGAAGAGAAATATTGACTTCTGTCTGGACCTCTGTCTTAATGACATTACCACGGAGTCTCTCATGAAGTTCCTTCTCTAAGGCTTCCAGAAACCATATCCTCTGTCCTAAGACCCTGTCTAGCTTGGCAGACAGCAGCATGGCTCCTATAAACTTGTGATTATGTATTTCTGCACCCTTCCTTAACTGTGGGCATGTGGTAGATATCAGTCAACACTTGAAAACTTTTACTTTGAATAAAATGATACACTTCAGCCAGACATTTATTACATCCATGGTTCTCTGTCAACTATACAATTTCATGACACCTTCAGTGTTGCTGAAGATGCCAGACATGGAAGCAAAATAGGAAGTGGTGAGTCCTGCAGTTCCAGCCAAGCATTATAGAATATACCTGGGAGAGACAGGAACCAGTGTGAGAGATACAATACAATGAAGATAAATAAAAGGTGAATCACAGCTTACTTCCTCTTACAGAAGCTAAGAGGTCACACGTAAGGCACAGCTCTGTGTCCATTCAATCACATTGTCAGTTCTACACACATACATGGGAATCGTGTACATCTTAGGAACAATTTATATGGTGAGAATAAAGTAAAACTAATGGGGAACTTATTATCTAGATACTTTGTGATGCATAAAATTTATTGCACACATTTGACACAGCATCCAAAATATTTATTTTAGTCTTAATATCAAGAAAAATTTTGCAAGAATAAGATATTCAGGGTTAATTAAAAATAGATATATGTTTTGAGAACAAGAATTTCACTAAACGTTAGAAATATTGTTATGAAATAAAAAAATGAAAAAATAGGCTTTATGGATTTTGGCTTCAAATTTGGGAAAAATAGGTATTAGAGTATTCCTTTTCTAGAAAACAGATTATAAATATGTGGTTATAATATCCTCCTATGAAATACATCTCAGGATGCTAGAAAAGATTTCTTAAACATTTGTAGGCTTTGATAAGAAATGTGAAGATTTTTTGACATATTTTTAAACATGTTTTTACTGGCCATAGAAAATGTCTATAGAGGTTTATTATATTTGTATAGTTTTCATCTCACTAGTCTTACATGAATTAAAATAGAAGTGATTTAAATTTGATGAATAACATGGACATGCAATAATAATTGTATTGTTTTTGAAAGGCAATAACTTATTTCTATGGAGAATTTTTAAAGTGTATCATGTTGTGTGCTTTATCTGTTTCTATAACAATAATATTCACGTTAATTAAGACTATCTTTTAACTCCATGTGATTTGCATTTTAAGGAGCATGCAAGTTGAATAATACTGAGAAAAAATTCTCTGACTACATGTTTCTAATATTTTATTACAGAAGCACTTCTAAAAACTCATATTCATACAAGCAGCAAATTTTGTATTTATACTATGCAATTCAGGGCTTGTATAAATGGCTCCTTGCGTGCGCCCACCCACTGAGATGGTGGGCTGATCTAATGGGAGCTCACCAAGGCTAGCTGGACTGGGACTGATGGAGCCTGTGATCAAACCAGACTTTTTGAATGTGGCTGACAATGAGGGCTGACTGAGAAGCCAAGGACAATGGGTTTTGATTCTACTGCATGTACTGGCTTTGTGGGAGCCTAGTCTGTTTGGATGCTCTCCTTCCTAGACCTGGCTGGAGTGGGAAGAACCTTGGACTTCCCACTGGGCAGGGAACCCTAACTGCTCTTTGAACTGGAGAGGGAGGGTGAGGGGGAATGGGGAAAGGGAAATGGGAGGAGGGGAGAAGGTGGAAATTTTTAACAAAAAGAAAAATAATAAATGGCTCCTTGCTTAATAGTAATTAATGCTCTGGCAGAGGAACTGAGGTCAGTTCCCAGCACCCACATCAGGCAGCTAACAACTATCTGTAATTCCAGCTACACATCCGCTTGCGCACGTGTACACACACACACACACACACACACACAGCATTGAATTTGTCATTTAAACTAGGTAGTGGATTGCCCAAAGAAGCTAGATTTGGCATACCACTTGGCTAAGTTAATGGAGAACAGGCAAAAATAATTCAAGGTAATTTATTAGGGCAAATTACAATCAACATATCTAGTTCATAGATCATGGTCTTAGAGATGAAAAGTAATACAAAAGAAATATTAAGAAGGGTAGATGAAATGGATCAGTGCTTAGGGTTTGTCCTGCTCTTGCGGAGAACTTCTGAGTTCAATCAATATTAATCGTTGGCTCACAATCACTTTGGCTCCATCTCAAGGACCTGATGCCTCTTTCCTCTGTGGTTCCTGCTTGCATGTATATATATGCACAGACATACACATAAATAAATTATAAAATAAATCTTACAAACAAGAAATACTGAGAGCTAAATTGAATTTCATCACACAGGTAGTAGAAAAGGAAATTGTGACCTTTTGAGTCCTCATTTTATCCTGGGCATTGCAGTCCACATAAGAGGAGAGAAAGGGAGAGACGTTTATCTTTCTTCATCTTCACAGTGAGGAATGCTGGCACTTAAAGCTGATCTGTATGCTATGACATCATTTTCATTACATTTCTGCATCTTATTCTATAATGTGACTCTGTGGCAATCTACTATGTGGAGAGCTGTGGCTGGATCATCAGGGAAACAGGAAAATATCCATCAGGATTTGAGGCATAAAGACATGAGGACACAGGAGAAAGTGGAAGATTTAGAGACCAGCACAAAGCAGATATGGCGTGATGAGAGAGACAGTGAATGGGAGCAACCTATTGTCAACTAGAATGTTAGCATCAGCTGTGACGTTTTCCTTAAAGCTGGAATACTGGGTACATGGTGGAAATAGAAGTAGTGTGAGAAAAGTGTCTTTAGTGCACAAACAACCTAATTTGTGTGACAATGAAATTTAATGAAGTGCATTAGCTTGACTGAGTTGATCCAAAGGCTTTTATGGTTTTTATTGAAGTTATTGTTGTTATTGCCACCCATACTCTATCAGTTCCTCTTTTCAATTTGTTTGTAATAATTTTCCCATGGTGGGCTGGCAGGATGCTGTGCTTTGTGGTTTGTTTTTTTTTTTATGATTGGCAAATACTGACCTGTTACTTTCTAAATCAGCAAACACAGAGAGCATATTGTGTTTTAATTCTCAAACTCGGCGGTGGCAACGGCTCTGTTATACAGATGCTTCTATAGACTAGTCATAACATACCATTTCTTCAAAGCTATTATTTTAAGAGGACACAGAATATGTGGATGTTGCCAAGGAATAATAAGAAGATATGCTGAACACAAAACTAAATAAATTTATGATCTGTTCTTTAAGAGAAATGACAGCATCTTATGTAATGAAAGAATCAATAAGCCACTTGTTTCCAAAGTAGATGTTCTCTAAAGTGTTCTGTGCCCATCAAAAGATCTACATGGTAGATCACAGTGATATTAATATGACTAGTGCTGAGAGTTGAAGACATACCATTTCTCCAAAATTTACTATGAAATAAGGTTTTGAGACACTGGTCAGGGCATAGGCAACAATGCCCTTTGTATCTCTGTATAATCCTAGATTTTTACATGAAGATCCAGTGTACTTTCATTAAGCCGACATATGTACAAGAAGGTAATCTTTTATTTAAATGTTATGGTTATGGTGAGCTCAGCTCTAGCAGTCTGTTCCCCTTTCTTGTGCAAAGTGAGAAAATGGAATCCAGAGCTCACAAACTGTCATATATGATGACATTAGCACTCAGATTATTCCCAAAGATGAATAAATAAAAAATAAAGCTAGTTTTAGGTAGTGCATTAATGGGCAATGGAGCCCAAATATTTGACTAAATATTCCTCTGGATGCTACTTTTGTTTCCTTAATGAGATTATTTTTGTTTACTTTTGGCTTACGCATATAAATACATCCTTCTTTCTGTTCAGCTTTCTTTGCTTTGCACAATGTCTTCAATCTTCAAGCATGAAGAGATTTCCTTTTCAGTCCCAATACCTCTCTTCTTTCTTTGCCAACTCTCCCAAGTTTTCAGGAACATGGTGATTCAGTGTAAGTTTTGATGCTGTGAGACTGCAGGTGTCTTTTCAGCATGATGAATTAATTTCCATACACACATGTCCTGACAGGGGTGTGTTAAGACAAAGGAAAACCCTATTGTAATTCATTTAGGCATCTTTATTCCAAAAACCAGCTATAAGAATCTCTTATTTACATTCTTCACACTCTTCTTCTGACTTTAGTAATAATTGAATTGGTATCTCATAGTGATTTATATACCTCAACCTTGATAATGAATTATACTGAAAAGGTATTTCCTGTGGGGCAATGGTCTTTTACCATGTAAAGATTTGTTGCTTATATTGCTTTAACACAATGCTGATTGACCATTGTAGGAAGTATAGGTGGGGTGACAAGGCAGGAAGTACAGGTGGGGCAAACAGAACAGGAGAATTCTGGGAGAGGAAGGGCTCAGTCTACAGCCATCACTTAGACACAGAGGAAGCACGATGAGAATGCCAAGCCACGTGGAAAACACAGGCAAGATTATGGGATAATGTAAGTTAATAAGAAGACTGAGCTAAAAGGCCTACCAAATTGTAATTAATGTAGAGCTTTGTGTATTTCTTTGGGATAGAACAGCTGTGGGGCTGGGTGGGACAGAAATCTCAGGCAACAAAATGGCGCCAATGTGGACAACTACATCCACTTAAAACCTGAGAGAGCTTGGGAAGTAATTCTAGACCAAAAAAGAACAGAGTTAAGCATGGCTTCTTGATAGCAGCCTTTTCTCAGATGGGCTTGGTTTGTTAGAGGCAAGTGCATCTCATTTAAGAGAGATTTCTTGACTCAGCTTTAGCTGCAAAAACATTGCATATCTTTTAAGAGGCAACCATCACAAAACACTTAAATGGTGTTGACAAGTAGCTTACTGTATGCTTTTGAGTGGTGGGGGGGGGACCTTGAAATTCAGTAGAGTTGTGGCAATAAACACACCACCAGCCAGTACCTTCACCATGATGCTAGATTCTCAGAAAGCTAAGGAATGGGGTAGATTCAGCCCTCAAAGTCATGACTTTTCTCCTAGCCAAATTGCTTAGCAAATTAAAGACTCATGTGGTCAGAAAAAGAGAGGTATACATTAAAGATAGATTCAGATTAAAAAAAAAAACTCCAAATGATTTAGAATGTGGTTAATGTCTGGGAGAGAAAAGAAAAAGAATAAAATCTTGAGAGGGGGGAGTGAAGTTGGGTATGATGGTATACACCTTTAATTCCAGCACATTGGAGGCAAAGGCAGGCAGATCTCTGTGAGTTCAAGGACAGCCTGGTCTACAGAGTGAGTTCCAGGACAGCCAAAAATACACAGAGAAACACTGTCCCAAAAACCAAAAATTAAAAAGAAAAAGAAAAAATAGAGTTTAAAATAAAACCATGTAAAGATGGAAAATACACAGAGTCACAATCACATCTTCCTACTCCTGTGGTTGGGACAGGACTGGGGAGGAATGGGCTTCCTCCTTCCCAGAATTCTCCTGTTCTCATTGACCCACCTCTACTTCCTGTCTGGCTGTCCCACCTATACTTCCTGCCTGGCTACTGGCCAATCAGTGTTTATTTAAACATAATTGACAGAATATAGACAATTGTCCTACACCAACTTTGTTTGCTGTCATTTCTTGTTTCAGGAAGTGAATGGAATAAATTTCTTTTTGATACAACCACTGAGGTCCCCTCCCCAACCAATGCAAAAAAGTGCTGGTGTAATCAATAAGGAAAGATGAAGAGCTGTCAGCAGTTCAGATCTGTAATAACTGGTAGACTCGTGAGGCATCTACTGACTGAACTTTTTCATGTTTTGATTTTGCTTTAAATGACACACAACTGCTGAATAGTTTGTGTTGTGCCCCTGGGAAATTCTCTTGAAGTTGTAGGATGATCAGACTCCAGGACAGCACTCTTTGTCATTGTTAGTTTTTGTGGCCATCTGCAATCCTGCTTATTCTCAAGTACTAATCTCCTTTATGAAAGTGTGTGTGTGTGTGTGTGTGTGTGTGTGTGTGTGTGTGTAGAACACAGGACAACTTTATAGAATATTTTCCCTTACATTTACATGGGTTCTAGCAATCAAATTGGGATTGTCAGTTTTCCGTTGTCCAACAACAAACACTTTTGCAGACTGAGTTCAATTCTATGGTTACCCTTTGAAAAACCTGCTTGTAGTACCATTGTACTGTGAGTTCATTAGCAGTTCTGGGCTAATGCATCATTGATATCATATGTCTCTGCTGAGTGCTAACCCACCTTAAATTCTAATATGAAAAATAGTTCAGATTTGCTTTTTGTCTAAAACAATTTCATAGTACAAAATAAATATAAAATATACAGTTATTAGTAAATAATTAACAAAAATAAAGCAAAAACAGGCATTTAAGTGATATGTAACATCTATTAAGAATGTTTCATTGTATAAAGTAGTAAATTTTCACTATGCAAAAGTCCTTTCTAAAAATACCAATCTAATAGAAAATTTTGCAGTTTTGGGTTTGATATATAATTCTTACATCTTTTGAACTCATTTTATGTGACTGTCCAATTATTTCCATGTAGAATTCCTGTTTGCCTACCAGTACTATTGGGGAGACTAATTCCATTGTGTACGCAGTATCTGGATTCATTCTGGTTCTCTCTCATATGTGCCACACTCTGTATTTGTGGAATAAAAAATAGAGAATTAAAGAATAAAAGTGGTATGTAAGAAAATAGGTAAATGTTGTTCAGACGTGGCAGAGTAGAGATATATACATAAACAAGTCTAGAGATTGATTGTACAATATGAACAAGCAATACAATTCACAAAATTGTGTTGTGGGAGAAAATAGTATACATATTTTGAATATTGTTGGAATTTAAATGCAAAGTGTAGAGTAGAATTGTACCAACTTTTTCTTTCTTTCTTTCTTTCTTTCTTTCTTTCTTTCTTTCTTTCTTTCTTTCTTCCTGTTTTATTTCATTCTGAGACAGGATTTCTCTGTGTAAGAGCTCTAGCCATCCTGGAACTCATGGTGTAGACCAGGCTGGCCTTGAACTCACAGAGATCTGACTGCCTCTGCCTCCTGAGTGCTGGGATTAAAGAGATGCTCCTCCACTGCCCAGCCAAAATTTACTTTCTAAATAAGAGCCTCATACTAAATTGGACTTAATCTTGCTAATCATGCACTATGCAATCATGAATGACGTGAACTTTTAGTTTTACTGACTCACCTGCCCACAGACTTGCACCAACTTTCCCAGGATATGTGGTACTTCAGATAAAATTCAAAAATCCATGCATGTTTGAAGAACATTCTCCCTATTAAGCCTTAAGCCCTGTATCTCAACATTGTACCTTCTAAATTTTCATGATTCTACTCTGGTTATTTAAGATAATGTTGTTCTTGGAAGAAGTACGCAGAGGATTGAGAAAGTGATTAATTCTTAAATTAGTGGAATCAAGGCAAAGCTCTAGGACTGCCCTAGTAAAAGTTAGCCATGCCTATTAAACAGTTAAGCACCATGACAGAAGAAATTGAGAACAACTGTGCAAGAAGCTTGGCCAGTAGCTGGACTTCAGCTGAAGTATGCTTCCTTGCCTGCCTACAGGTATAGACTTCCAAGTCTTCATACACATGTACCCACCTCCCTCACACCCACCCTACACATGCACAATGGTTATGTTTTATGGAAAAAATATTATCTACTTGTTACTTATGGTAATGGAAAAGAAGTCACTTCACTAAAGACCCATGAAATGATTTAAATGTTTTGAAGTGCATAAAAGACAAGTCCTACAAGGAAAAGATCACATTATATAAATGAATGTCATATTCATATTTTCATTCAATTTATCAAGTTGTTGCATTTGAAATTACAGTAATAAAACACATGCACTTAAGCTGTGATCTATAATACAAAGTATGTTAGACCTATTAAGCACAATTTATAAAATTCACACAAGCAAAACAAGACTATAATTTTCCTGCCTAACAATTACTAATGACGGCATTTTGCAAATAGTCTTCGAATGTCCTCTACACGTGTCCTGTTTTCCATAGAAACACTTGCATAAGGTATTTGTCACAGATGAAAAACTTTGCTTCCATTTGTCTGTCCTTCTGGATCCAGACTCATGAAGTAGCCACTGTCTGAAATAATGAAATGTCAGGTAGAAGGGTACTTGAGGGGGGTCTCATGCCAAGAACCAAAGAGTCTAGGCAAATACCATGAGCGCTATCTACATTCTCAACTAATTTCCCTAAACTCTTCATATAGCTCCACCCAAACCAGAGGTACTGGAAGTTTACAAATTGAGCAGCATTCATGGGTCCTTTAGTTACTAAAAGCATGGGCATCTGTGATCATTCCTTCTGTGTCTAAGTGAGAAATACTTGGAAGTGGATGATGGCTTTTAGGCATTTGGAACTCATTCCCTTGCTCCTGCTTCAGCTTCTCTGATAAGAATTGAGTCACATAATGAGATATTAGTTTCAATTCATATAACATTTGTAAATTTGTTTTACATTAACCAATAACAGATATTGGTTATGTTTTACATGATACAGATATGAACTCTAAGAAAGTTGGTATTGGTTTTGGTTGGCCACAATAAGGAAATATTAAGATTAGATTTATGAGGATGCTTCCCACTTTGTTTGTAGGATATGGAGAAATTAGATCCTACCTACTACAATACTGGCCTCCAGGCAAGTTGTGCCCATTGGTGCAATAGTGACATAAGAGTTATACGAGTAACCAACCACTCTTAAAAAATTGTTAAAATTAAAATTGGCGCCTCTTTAACAAGAGGAATGTCTGATACTATAAACATCATGAGACCGTGAATGAGGAAATCACAGGCCCTAAGGGTCAACCTACTGATGGTATTTCAATAAGTTGTCATGTTATCAAATTTTTTCCTAGATATTTGTTTATGATTTATGAACTATAGTATGCTATTTTTCAGACAGAGCAGGGGAAATGAGGAAAGGAGGGATTGAAGTTAAATGAAAACAAAAGAGAAAAAAATGAGAAAAGGGAGGTAATATTTTACTTCTTAGGAATTTATGTGTTTTAGCACCCAAAGGTTTGCTAACTTACTTAGCAAATGCCACTTCTAGCTAACCATAAACAAGTGAATAAAATTTAATATGGTGATGTAATGTAAGTTTTTGAAGATTTTGCTGCCTTTTCAATGAACATCATTTTTGTAACTAAATTCAGTGAACATTTAAAAACCATAAAAATTTTTTTATAGGGATGTATGTCCAAATGATAGACTGAAGGTTGAAACGCTTTGCCTAGGCATTCTGGCTAGGATTCTCCCTGCATGCTCTGGACAACACTCTATCTTCATTGTCGAAAGTCAGCTTCGACAAAACTCATTTGTTCCAGGGTAGGAGCATAAAGATTAGAATTGGTAGGGAAAAGGACCAGAGATATAAGAGAAATAAGAGACTGAAATCCAGGACTGTATCACAAGGGACATTTAGTGGATACTGAATCTGCCTGTTTATTTGCCCATAGACTTTTTTTTTTTTTTTTTGGATTTTCGAGACAGGGTTTCTCTGTGGCTTTGGAGCCTGTCCTGGAACTAGCGCTATAGACCAGGCTGGTCTCCAATTCACAGTGATCCGCCTGCCTCTGCCTCCCGAGTGCTGGGATTAAAGGCGTGCACCACCATGGCCCAGCTCGCACCCGCCGGTAGACTTATATACTTCACTCTGAAAGGGGAGATGGGGAGGCAACAGGCTTCATTAACATGACACAAGGAATGGGCTGGAATTTCCTGCCCTTGGTCCAGGTGGAAGGGGATCTACTTCAACACTCAGAATACTAATTAACCACAGCCTAGGCCAGACTGCCTTGCTTGTAGGACATCTGTTGTTAACAGCTTTGAGGGAGGAAACCAAGCTCAGATTCTCTGACCTACAGACAAAGTGGATTGGGCTTACATCTGTGTGTGCCCTGACATCCTGTAAAGCAAAAGGCCATTTTATTGATAACTCCAGCACCCTGCACTATCTGCTGCAACTTAGCTCTGCCTCCCAAGCTTGACACATTTTTTCCCCCAATGTGTAACCTTCACAAGGAATCTGACAGTACCACACAGTTCTTAGTCTCATTGGATTTCGTGATATTTGGTGCAAGAATTCATGATGGCATTATGCTTGATTTCTATGTGTCTCCCAAACCATCATAGGTATGACAAGTCTTACAACTCTTACAAGTCTTAGGTTAGCCTCCTTGGATCAGATGGATAATGGAGTCTGCTTGCACAGCTAAACTTGGGAAAACTTTGGGAAAATAAGCAATGTTCCTGGGAATACCTGTCTTACGGGGAGCATGCTTTAATGAATATTCTACATACTGGAATATGGTCTACATACTGGAGCCTTTACTGGATAGGGTCCTGCCTGTCCACAATGGGCTTTTCCTATTGTTTATTACTACTCACAGATACTGTGTCTCTCTCTCTGACTTGTCTGCTTCTGTACAAACATACACCATGCCACTTTCTGCCAAACTTCACATGTTCACACCTTACAGTGTTTTTGCTCAGACTTCTGATTATAAACCGCACTAAAAGAAGCCAAAAGCAATGATGGCGTTTCCTTTGTAACCCCAATGCATAACGTTTGAATTCACCTTCTTTTGGATTTTCAGAACTCAGAGAGAAGGGAGCCAAGTCATTAGGATTTAACAAATTGGCTGCTGGTTCATCTCAGCACTGTCCTCAATGACAACTGCTGAGCAGAGTCTTATGGCCCAATTTTTTTTTAAGATTTCTGATCTTTCCAGTCTCCAGAATAATCAGTTGTTTCTGCTTACAACATTCCAGAGCTTCCCACTCTCTCTTCTGCAATGCTTCCTTTTATCTATGAACCACATGGGCCAAATTAGTTAGAGCAATAGCCTGCCTCAGTATCAAGTTCACGGTTAGGCCTTCCAACTTACCAGGACGTAGAATCACCATGGAAATAAACCTCTATATTTATCCACAAGGATTTTTCTAGAAAGATTTAACTGTCATGGGCACCATCTAGAGATCTTGGGGCCTGGGATGAATCAAACAGAGAAAGTGAGCCAGGTATGGTGTCACAGGCCTTTAATCTTAGCAATTGGGAGGAGAGACAGACTGATCTCTGTGATTTCAATCCCCCCACCCATCCCCAATTTACAAATCCAGTTCCAGGACAGTTATGGCTGCTACACAGGGAAAACCTGTCTATAAAAAAGTATATAAAAACAAAACAAGGAGAGAGAGAGAGAGAGAGAGAGAGAGAGAGAGAGAGAGAGAGAG
>NC_022022.1:44282755-44287494 GCF_000317375.1 Microtus ochrogaster | reverse complement strand
AGGAAGGAAGGAAGGAAGGAAGGAAGGAAGGAAGGAAGGAAGGAAGGAAGGAAGGAAGGAAGGAAGGAAGGAAACACTATACAAAGCAGAGAGAGTGAGCTGGGCAACCAGCATAGACTCTGACTCCTGAGTGGGGGTACAAGGCCACCAGTGGCCTCACAATCCTGCTGCCTTGTAACTCCAACCCCACAGGGGTGGGTGTTTCTGCTCAAACATAAAATCAAAAGAAACCCTCCTCAAGTTGTTTCTTGTCAGGTGTCTGAAGCAACAAAGAAAAATGAAGCCAGCCAATACAACCAGCATTCTGTATCTGAGACCTTTATCATCAAACAGCAAAATATTTGACAGAAACATGGTTCATGGCTCACTGTTTTTTTTTGTATTTCAGTTTTCTGTACCCAAGACTCCATGGTCTCTTCATTGTCAGGAATGTTCTTAGATGCTCTTCACAGACCGCATTACATAGAAAAAGAAAGGAGCCGGGGATAATAGATCGCAGAGACCAGGTCTTGTCATCTGCACTCCATGTGCTTCTTAAAAACAATCTACCTTCAACTAAAACACCCCTACTAGTGAAGGAACAAGCCTATAAACATACAACTCTCTCTCTCTGAGGGACATTTCAAATTCAAGCAACTAGAAATTACTGATTGCACTTAATCATAGAATTATTTTAGTATTTTAAACAATGAGTAGATACTTCCAGAAGTAAGTAGATCTTCTGATTAAGTGTGTCCTATTACATACTGGCTGTCTCTAAGCCAGTATGGCCTAATTCTGTAGAAAGCTATTTAATAACTTACATGCCTTCCTCATATTGGCTGTCTGTAAGTCAGTGTGGCCTAATTCAGTAGGAAACTATTTAATAAATTATATGCCTTCAAGTAGAAGGAATTTCATTACAATGTCATCATGATGTGCCCTTAAATTCTTTTCAGATGCTGTATGTTAAGTATATAGATGTACACATGCATATAGATGTATTCATATGCACATATAGCCATATATGTGCACATTTATAGCTACATGCACAAATAAAGTCATATGCATATATGTGCATATATGTAATATAAAAAAGGATTGTCAGTATTTTTCAAGACTGCTCTAAATATTATGACATTTAAAGTAATTTGGATTGTATACATCTATTTACATATTACTGGGTCTTTGGGATGCATTAGGCACTGTGCTCTCACAAGTGAGCCTGGGGCCTCCTTTAACTTCTTCTCACCTGACTTGCGTGCGGTCTCCATGTTTATATTGATGAGTTTTGTTATCTTTATGATAATCTTCCTTGATCACTGCTAGAATTGGGAAACTCTTATTCCTGGATCACCTTAGAGGAGAAGTGCAGATGGTATGCTTTCTGAAGGTTGGTCAGGCGGCAAGTTGAAACAGCGGTGTCTGAGCACAGTTTTCCCAAGCAGTCAGCACACACTGCTCCAATGGCTCGCACTTCTCAAAGTACAGCGATGTCTAAGGCCACGGTGACAAACTAGAGACTGAAACTGACTTGTGTCCTCCAGGATATTAGAGATCATTTCTTTAGATTCAGACTACATGCAGAGCTATGGCATATGCATATCATATTGTTGAAACTGGAACTTTCTAATTTCATTTTTCAGCTTTTGAAAAATATGCATGTTAGTTTTTCTTTCCAGGAGATGTATCATACATAGTATTTTTTTTATTATTTTCCATGTATTTTCTTCTCTTGTTTTTTTATATTTATTTATTTATTATGTATACAATAGTCTATCAGTGTGTGTGCCTGCAGGCCAGAAGAGGGCACCAGACCTCATTACAGATGGTTGTGAGCCACCTTGTGGTTGCCGGGAATTGAACTCAGGACCTTTGGAAGAGCAGGCAGTGCTCTTAACCGCTGGGCCACTTCTCCAGCCCTTCTCTCTCTCTCTCTCTCTCTCTCTCTCTCTCTCTCTCTCTCTCTCTCTCTCTCTCTTTAATTTGGATTATCAGTTTTCTTTCTTTTTAAATATTATTGTATTTTATGTGACTGGGCATTTTGTCTGTATGTCTGTCTCTGACCATGTCTGTGCACTGTGCTAGTACCTGAGGAGGACAGAGGAGAACACTGGATCCTCTAGAACTGGGTGACAGACGGTTGTGAGCTGCCCTGTGAATTCTGGAAATTGGACCTCTGTCCTCTGAAATAGAAGCAGTGCTCTTAACTATTGAGCCACCTCACCAGTCTTATTTCTCTTAATATTAAATTTTCATTTATCCTCTGACTTGTTTTCCATTTATATTTATTTAATCTCATTTACCTTTTTCCTATACTTACGTCTGTTATGGCAGTTCTCCACAGTGCAGATTTCATACTGTGCATCTTAAATTATACTCATCAATGCTTCTAATTCAGACTGTTTAGTCTTGAGTACTTATCTCTTCAAGTCTCATTTCACCTCTGTTTACTTCATAATTTCCTTCCTATGACTATCATCATGTTGTAGTTTGATTTTATCAATTAGCAAATCTCAAATAGACTCCACTTCACAGGAAAACACAGAGATGCTTCTAATAGCAGATCTTCAGAAACCAGGTTTCTGCAAACACTTTATACGCAGGCACAAGGTGGCTCATGCTACACTGTGTAAGAGACGCCTGAGTATGACCATCGCCCTCTCCGCTCAATGTTTCTCAAATTCGGTGTGTGTCTGTCTGACCCATGGATGATGAAAAAGAAGCACAGGATCTTCTCAATGCATATTTTCTGAGATTTTAAGTGGTTGTAGTATTTTTTTTAAAGTCATGCCTTGCCTTCCTTGTACAGGGATAAATGTTGCTGCTTATGAGGTCTGTAGTAAATTTCTACTTGTATCGTACTTTGTGTAGTAACTTGAGTTACTGTACACACAGAAGATTTGGTGGCCAACGTTGTTTGGGATGAAGTCATCCTGGGGTGATGTGTGTCTTAGTGTTACCCTCTGACGCTGCACCATCCGAGGGACAGGCGTTCCTCCAGTCAGCACTCAAGACCAGGAAGCGAGGCCCTCCAATCCCAAACTATACAACAGCTGTTTGATGTAGTAAGAAATTGAAAATGTGGGGGTTGTTATTCTAACACAGCTGGGAAGCGTATGGAAAAAATGCTGGGAAATTCATTCTGCTAATGTAAGTCTCCACAGGAGGTAGCTGGCTCCAGTGTGACACACAGCAGTTAGTGGTGGCTGAAAAAGTTCTGATTTATGGGGAATCTGTTTATTTTTTTAGTTTCAATCTAAAGTGCACTTTCGATGTCTGGCAGCGATTCGTCTGGCCTGACTCTATGGAGGGAAGGCTGCACTAGCTGCAAGCCCATTCTCCAGTATGTGAAGAGTTTCATCCAGACATTTGGAATCAGTCTGCAATTCTTCTCATAAAGGAAAACAACCCAGGAAAATTGCACACTTAGAGAGTGCTTTGTTCTGCCATCTTTTGTGACTGATGCTACCCTGGGATGGGTGACTTTACTGACTTCATCCTCCTTCTGCTGTCACACTTTGGGGATTTATCTTGTAAGTGTTACAACCAGGAAGAAATACCAATCTAGCCAAAAGGAAAAGGAAAAGGAAATCATTCTTATGGCCTGCCTGCCTACCTCAGAAAACAGATCCAATGTGTTATGGAGTACGGCCAGGCTCCCTTGGAGTCACGAAGTAGCCACACCCCTCAGGAAACACCATCAGTTCTGATATTAATCTGTCACTCTGGCCTTCCACACCCGCGTATTAGGTTGACTAGAAATCATGAAGGGCCCGATCATTGTCTGAGCTCTCAATGCTACCGTGTTGTTTTGTGTTTCTGTTTTCCACCACACATACAGGGAGAGCAGTGCTGACTACCGCCTCAACCTGGAGATACATCGTGATATGGATTAATAGTCTGTCAAAAGTCACCGGCGCTAAATAACTACCACCGTGTTGGGGAGCGAACCGCGAGGCTGAGACTATGCATAAGTAAACAAGCCGCGGGTAGCTAGCAGCACAGTTATAATGGCGTTTGTGTGGAGCTCCGCAGGGTATCCGAGAGCCTGTAGGAAGCTGCAGGCTAGACTATGCCCCACAAGTAGAAACAAGTCTATTGTGACTAAAAATAATAATAATAAAAAAACTGTTTTAAACATTCAAAGTGAGTTTTAAAAAGAAAGCAAGGGTAACTCATTGTACTTATGATGTGTAGCAAACGCAGCCAGGAAAAGTTTTGACATAAATAATAATTTTAAGACCAAAAGAGTAGAAATTTCCAACAATGCAGCCTGTCTGGAATATGAAGTCTGTTTTGTAGCATAGTTCCTGTCACAGAAGCGCTAACATCCCTCATCTGAAAAGGAAAATATTCAGATATTAATTCTTCACAGTGCCCCTGGCCAAAAGCAGAGATGAATTTGCTCACTGATATATCCCATCCAGAGATATTAAGGCACTTATATTACGTGGGATAGACAGATTATTAACATTTTATTACTATAATTTTAGGGATGAAGGAGTATGGCAGAATTTTCTTGACACTTATATTTTTAACTTTGTAAATCCACAACAGTGATGTTCTGCTCATAAAACAAACCCTTTCCCCTGTCTCGGAGAACAGCTAGTGAACAAGCCACAGCTCTGTAGAAAGTTTTCCAGGTTGACATGGAGAGAAATGCCTTGAGGCAGGCGGATCTCTGTGAGTTCGAGACCAGCCTGGTCTACAAGAGCTAGTTCCAGGACAGGCTCCAAAACCACAGAGAAACCCTGTCT
>NC_022022.1:44277258-44282655 GCF_000317375.1 Microtus ochrogaster | reverse complement strand
AAAAAAAAAAAAAAAAAAAAAAAAAAAAAAAAAAAAAAAAAAACCAACAACAACAACAAAAAAAACAGCAGGGGAGGCTAGGATTTCATGTGCGCTGTAACGCTCTTCTATGAAGATACATCAGCCGAGGAAATGCTGATGAGCGTGAGGCTCAAAGTGTTTAGTGGAGAAATCACTGTTCTTTATATCTCACCAACTTAAAGAAGACTAAGGCAGAAAAACAAAAGTCTGCCTTCAGTCATTGTCCATAACCAATATTTACAACTTCTACTTCTAGTGTAAATGGCCAAAGAGATTTGTTTCCTCCACAGAACATTAGAGGACATTTGAGATGGAGACTTTCTTGCTCTTCGCCAGACAACAGGATGATTGATTTAGGGCGTGGTTACCAGATGTTTTGAGACGTAGAGAGGTAATTATGTTGGCTTGTTCTTTGGATCGTGGAAGTCTTGTGCCCTCCCTTTTGATTGGGGTGTATAAGGACTATGAGCAATAAACTCGGGGCTTTTTGTTACAGTATCCACTGGAAGCCCTCCGGGTTCTATCTTCTGTTTCTTGTCTATTTCTTTCCTCAGTACATACTCCCCTTCTCAGGAACATGTGGACCACTCAGTCAGACCTGAAAGATAGTACTATTACTTATTCTGTGCAATTATTTTCTCCTATTTTATATTATATTTTCACCTTGTTTAGGGATGCTAATACTCAAAGCACAAAGACGTAATTATAGGTCCATGTTAGGTTTTTCCTCTGTTGTCGCTGTAGGAAGTGTGAAGATTCCCAAGAATGTTTGCCTGGTTATAATTCTGAAATAGTTTTTAAAAATTGACTTTGCATATTAAGGCATTATCTGCACATCTCAGAGTCTGTTTCTACAGTGGCATCTTATGCTTATATAGTTAAGTGCTTTCTGCTAATGTAGTTTTCTGTAATTATTCACGTCTAGGTGGGTGGGAAATGAAAGAACAGCCTCCATCTACATTACGGCTAAAGCAATGCTCAGGACAGAGGAGGAGCTCAGGTCCGTGTGGGATCCTAATTCAGTAGCCAAGAATTGCCAGGTTGGGTGCCCATTTTTTTTTCTCTGTCAGGTGACTAGGCAACATTCATTTCCTTCTTTTGAAAAAAAGATAGGCACACACAATTGACCATCCTCTTTTTATCCTGATGCTTATTCTAAGTTGTGGCTCCTCCAATAAGGATTTTGCACAATATCAGGTCTCATGAGCAAACAAAACAGCAGCCTACATATTTCCAGCCTCATTAATAAGTTAGAGTTCTGGAATAATCTACTTTATTGCATTTCCTGCTTAAATACAGACTGTAATTTAGCTGCTTGTTTATTTACATAGATATACCTTTTGCATAATAACTTTCACGGTGCTCTCTTGTTGTAGAAATTCAAAGGAGCCAGGGATAAACATCTCTACTATCACCAATAAGTCCATTATTCAAAGGTAAAGTTGGTACAAATCCTCATTGTTGATATTTGACAACATGATAACATTTACATTGCATTCTTACAGTATACTGTCTTATGTTCTTATTTTAATAATATATTTTCAAGAAGATAATACCTTAAGGTTTTAATAAATACGATTGACACCATGGTAAATAGACGCAGTTATGGGCAAAGGCTCGTGGACCACAAGGTTGCTTGGAGCTTACTGCTGTCTCCAATACAAAACCCGAGTGAATGAAGGGAATGTCCTCAAATCTTTCATGCTTTAATTTCATTAACAGCTCAATAGTGCTGTTTGGAGGAATATGAGCAACTAGACGTGACATGCTTAGAAAAATGTTTGCCATTTTGCAAATGTTATTTTAACAAAATTACAGTATCAATTTGCAGTAATACAAAACATCCCATGCTCAAACTCCCTTAAGGAAACATTTGAGTCACTTGCAATTTCCTGTGATTCTTTATTGTTTCATTATAATAAACACACAAATGAAAAAATTACCAAAACACGTGGAAATTTTAGTGAGTTTTGGTATATTTTGTCAAATTACCTTCTAGGGTCCATCTGTCAATTATCTATGTATCATATATCTTCTGTGTTTTATATGTCGGCTATATATATTCTATAAAATAAGGATATAGCTATGTATATATCATCTAGCATTTATCACCATCTATCTGCTTTATGCATTATTATGCATCATGTATTTTTATTACCTATTAATCTATTTATTACCTTATTATTATATTTCTCTGTTATCTATCATCTGTTTACATATTCATCAATATTATATAAACATAATATGAATATTTTTAACACAGACATGTGTATAAACTGATTATGTATAAATAAAATATGTCTTAGACATATGCAGGTACATCTTAATATTAGTCAGTTTCTGTGGCTCCATGCAAACAGACCCATGTGAATGATAGATGTTCAGTGTTCTCATCCACAGGCAAACAAGCAGAAGGGCAGAAATGACAGTGTTTATATCCTGTAATTATCATGCCCTGAGCAGAAGAAGTGATTCAAGGAATAAAATAATTTTTAAACGCTCAAAATTCCCCAAATAGAAAAGAATTAAACAGAAAATCATGTGTTAGGGTTTTAAAGTATGTAAAAGATTTTCATGAATAGCATATTTATATACAATGACACATATATAATTAAACAGTGTACAACTGGTAAGAAATAGAACTTGAGAACAACCAACTTATATGAAGTTCAATTTTTTTTACAAGGGAATGCCTACATGTCTACATTTTATGTAGTAGCAGAATTTTTCCAAAATCCTTAACTTATTTTAAACAACACATTTAAAAATATAATCTTTTTGAAGCAGAGCAGCTCCAAAGACTTTACCAAAAACAACACAAGATAGTACACTATGAAATGACCAGCACAAAAGGTAGTTTTTGCTGGAAGCAACTAGGAAGCAAGGTTATGCTCAAGGCTTTAGTTAGGGTTTCTAATGCTGTAATGAAACACCATGACAAAAAACAATGTAAATGGGGAGGAAAGGGTTTATTTGGCTTACACTTCACAGCACAACTGGAGGAAGTTGGAACTCAGGCAGGGAAGGAACCAGGAGGGAGAAACTTAAGTAGAGGTCATGGAGGGGTGCTGTGACTGGCTTGCTCATCATGACTTGCTCAGCCTGCTTTAGTATAGAATTAAGGACCACAAGCCCAGGGATGGGCCCACTAACAAAGGGAGGGCCCTTCCTCATCAATCACTAATTAAGAAAATACCCTACTGCTGGATCTTCTGGAGGCATTTCCGTAGAGAGCCCCTCTTCTCAGATAACTTTAACTTGTTTAAAGTTTGACAAAAAAGCTATCCAGAACATTCACGAGAGTTAGAGTTGTGTGAGTATTTATTTACTTATTTATTTATTTATTTATTTATTTATTTATTTATTTATTTATCTAAGATTTCTGTCTCTTCCCCTCCACCGCCTCCCATTTCCCTCCCCCTCCCCCAATCAAGTCCCCCTCCCTCATCAGCCCAAAGAGCAATCAGGGTTCCCTGCCCTGTGGGAAGTCCAAGGACCACCCACCTCCATCCAGGTCTAGTAAGGTGAGCATCCAAACTGCCTAGGCTCCCACAATCCCAACTCTCAGCATCTGATGAGAGCAAGACAATAAATAACCAACATGATAATTGTGTTCTAACACTTAATAGCTAAACAAGGCAAACCTATTAGATAGTAATCTTTTTTTATTTTTTAAAATTGAAGTGTTTTCTTTCAAAGAGTCTAAACTGTTTAAGATATGAGGTAAAATCATGAGATAAGAAGCTGATAAATATCTGCATAAACATAAGTCTTTGGGTATAGCTCAGTAGTAGACTTTTATCATCTCAGCAAAGCTTCAAGCCCCAGGGATGAAAAAATATTAGTGACAGGAGTCAACACAGATGAGAATCTTTGTAAGAACACTGCAGTACAATAAAAATCAAAGAGTGAAGTGAAATGAAAGTAACAATAGATTAAAGGAAAGATTGTCAAAAAATTAAAACTTATTGGAGAGATGAGTTTGAATGTAAGCAACCAAGTCCCTGAGTAAATCTAGGGCGAGTCATGTGCATAAATTTCTGTGGCTGTATTGAACATAAGAGCAGGAAATTTTTATATTTTATATATTTATTATTATCTGTCTGTCTATCTATGTCTGTCTGTCTGTCTATTCATCCATCCATCTATCTATGTAGCTACGTATCTCCCATCAATATCTATGTGAACAAACTATTTAAATACTCTAACATAAATGGAGATATGAATCTGAGCCCCAAACAATTAATAAGATGAGGCTTTGCAAAACCTCTGCAAGCCAGTTGGAATTTTTGTTATATATTATTTTTTGAATATTTATCTGGAATCAAAAAGGACCTGGAAATTGTTTAAAAATTACAACTTTACATGCAGTAGAGACAAATCCCAGTGTCATTATCAATGGCTTCTCAGTCTGCCCCAATTGTCAGCCACATTCAGAGGGTCCAGTTTGATCCCATGCTCATTCAGTCCCAGTCCAGCTGGATTTGGTGAACTCCCATTAGATCTGGCACACTGCCTCAATGGGCTATTTGGATGTATATCTTCCTAAGCCTGGATGGAGGGGGGAGGGCCTTGGACATCCCACAGGGCAGGGTACCCTGACCTCTCTTAGGACTGGAGGGGGAGAGGGAAGGATGAGTGGGGGAGCAGGAGGGAAGTGGGAGGAGAGGAGGAAGTGGAAATTTTGAACGGTATTATTTATAAAGTAATAAAAAAAGAAAGAATTACAACTTTAATTGATAGATAAATTTTTTATCTTGTTTGATAACTGGATATAGAGACTCAGTGATCAAGACAGCTTTGTATTATTAATGAGGCTTACTATGTAGTTAAATGGACCAGAGTATAATTTATAAATATACCCATAGACACATTGCCCCATTATCTTCAAACATGGAACCAAGAAATTCAATACTGAGACTAGGCTTTAAAACGGGATAGGATCACGCAGATATCTATTAAAGTGAGTATGTCTGTTTATTGATAACTATTATAATGACATATGCCAAGGTGTGATTTCGAAAAAAAGAAACTCATTTGGGCACCTGGAATGCAGGAAGCCAAAGTAAGAACCTGTTGCTGTAGCGTGTTTGTTGTTTTTCTTAGCATAGCTGTGTGATGGTTGACCCTTTCCACACGTACATACTAACTCCATACTCACACTCGGCACAGCAAGAAACAGGAAGTGCATATGTGTGCCTATAATCTATTTTCTCTTCCCTCCCTCCTTCCTGTGCTCTGCTCTCTACACCTCCTTCCTTCTCCTTTTTTTTGTTTTTTGTTTTTTGTTTTTTGTTTTTTGTTTTTCGAGACAGGGTTTCTCTGTGGTTTTGGAGCCTGTCCTGGAACTAGCTCTTGTAGACCAGGCTGGTCTCG
>NC_022022.1:44246941-44277158 GCF_000317375.1 Microtus ochrogaster | reverse complement strand
TAGACCAGGCTGGTCTCGAACTCACAGAGATCCGCCTGCCTCTGCCTCCCGAGTGCTGGGATTAAAGGCGTGCGCCACCACCGCCCGGCTCCTTCCTTCTCCTTTAACCCACACTCAAGATGCACAAGCTTTCAAAAACGGGCTTCTCCTAAGATGACCTTGGCCATCTTAATCTTTCACCAGCCCTGTCCTTAACTTCACAACCATCACAGGATGTCAGCAGTACAGGGCTGTGGAGGAGAATCTTGTGATTTCTTAGTACGCTGTGTTATGACAGGTTTGTAAAAATAGTTTTGTAGTAGTCTTTAAAAGCCCACCATAACCACAGTGGAAAGTAATTCATTCCATCACTGTTTTCCTGAATGTGTATGACCATAAATAACGTATGCATGGTCATCCCTGGCAGCTTTTAATTATGAAATGTAAGCTACATGTCTACATTACATGTGAACCATCTCATGGTCATGCTGTTGGGCATTTTTCACATGGAGAAAGTGAAGTTTATGTCATTCATACAAACTTGAAAGTGAAGACAAATGACCGTTGAAACCAAAAGGCAGACGTCTAGAGAATCTAGAGACTGTGGATTACAAAGAGTTAGCACTAGAAGAAGCTGGAAGGCTCTCTTGACTGTTCTAGCAATGCCTTGACTATGTATGCACTTTATCATATAGAGAGCTTTGATTTATTAAATTTATTGTTCAGCAATGATAACTCTGGATCCCTCATTTCAAGCTTCCTCTTTTATACTCTGTTTATACACTCTTCCCTGTTCATTCATCCTCAGTGTAAGTTTCTTCTGGACACACTTCACAGCGAACCTACTTATTCTATTGTAAATCCCTGGATCTGAAGGGTTTTTGGCCACTAGTGTGAATGTGTCGCCTACTAAGACTGAGTCTTGGGTATTTAAATCCCCGAGGACATATGTAGCTACTCTGCTGTCACTTCATGTGACTTCACTAGATCAGGTCCACCTCTTGTGCAGGACACAGAAGAGACTGGGAAGGGTTGTTAAAGACCCCACAGGACACTTTGCTTTAGGGTATGGACCTTGTCACCCGCTTGCATTAGCATTTCTTTGTTAGCTCAGATTTTAAGCAACAAGAAGAGGTGTGTGTGTGTGTGTGTGTGTGTGTGTGTGTAATTGTTTAAGGGACCACGTGTGTGTGTGTACATGTATGTGCAGAGGACTGTGTGTTGGAGGTGTGCATGTGAGTGTGTTTGTAGGTGGGCACTGTGAGGGGGTAGATGTGTATTTATAGGTGTGTATGTGTGCATGCCTCTGCCACATGCGTGTCCCTAGTACTGAGTAGACTGGGGGAAGTTCAGCAGCACGAGCTTTGTCTCCTGCCTTTACTCACTCAGCCCACTGCTTTTCTAATGATATGATCTTTAATAAATGTAATAAAACTTTCAAATGCATGGGGAGGATTATCTGAATTATTTCTTTGAGTGGCAGATCCTTTGGCTAAGACCCAAATTGTGGAATAGTGGGTAAATCTGCTACACTGATTGATTCTTTGAGATCTGCGCAGACAATGGCAGTGATAAGCACTTTGCTTTGCTCTGCACCTGGCATGGGTCAGGAACTCTCTTGGTATTAAGTAAAATCCACGATTAGCAAGAATTGGAAGAAAGGTGTCCAGAAACCAGATTACTGTGGCATATCTAAAATGACCCTTGAGAACTGAAAGGGTGATGGCAGTGACATGTGGCTTAGAATGTCATGTGATTTCTACACAAAAGCCCAAGAAATAAACAAAAAATGCTCATTAAAACCAAATCACCACATTATATAATAAACGATGTCTACATGACATTGTAGCAAAATGATGTCTTGAAAATTCCATTAAAGAGAACACACATTAAAATGTATCAGATTGTTGCAATAAATATCAAGAGGGGAGTTACAACTGACAATTACTAGAAACTCACCCTTAGAAAGTTTTAAAATAGTAAAAAAGAATTACACTGATTTATCATTTTAATTAACTTGATAGAAGAAACAGAAATACGCATGCATAAGATTATGGGATGTAAGCATGCTTCCTAACGATGGTGGTAATAAAACTTCATGACACGATACCAGAATGGCAAAGTCCTATATCTCCTCAGTGACAATCAGCTCTGACCGTGAGAAAGCTAGAAAGACTAAACACTGTGATGAATTCAACGTGACTGCCCACTCTGCTTATGGGTATTTACGCCCATTCATGTCTTGTCATCTTCACATACTTATTAGATGTCAATATCTGTGTTTAAATAAGGAAATAAATCTTCAAACGAAATATAATTTATTTGTCTGAAGAGAAGATAACGGCTGGCAGGCATTACACCTTGTACCTTTACTGTTCCATAGCATCTGTAGTTGCCATGGAGAATTTATCTATAAATATAGGCCTGAGAGAGAATCTGACAAATGTAGTCACTTTGCTGTCACTCAAGCCTGAATTCACTCATCAAACATCAGAAGACACTGGCTCTTGCAGCAGCACGTTGCCAGGAGGACCACAGTCACCAATGTGCCTGTGCAGTAAGATGTGTTACCTACAGCAGTCTCTGTTGTTGCTTTCTGGACTCTTTGGAGACTCGTGCAGAGATGGCCCAGTGAAATGCTGTGTGTCTTATCAGAGAGCACCACATACTGCTCTTTCCCTCGGTTGCCTGGTGTGAGCCTGGAGCCTCTGCTAAGCCTGATTATTCTCTATTCTGCTGCACATGTGTACTTTATACTGGGGATTTCCACACTAACATTTCAAATTATTATTTTATATTTATTTTGCTTGCAATGTGTGTGTACTTGTGTAAGTGTGGGGCAGGCTCAGAGTTGATTTCATGTCACCTGTGGAGGTCAAAAGACTTGGTGAGAGGCAATTCTCACCTTCTTTAATATTGGTAAGTTTTATGAATGAAATTCAACTTGCCCTGCATGGAAGCAGGTGTTTTTACACTCATCTATTAAGCCAGTCCAGTATTTCTAATAATAATATACCGAAGGAACCTCTGACCTAAAGTGTTCCTGCCTCGTGTTCCTAGAGTAAGACAGGCGATATATGGCTTGGAAATGACATGAACTGGATAATCTTTAATTCAGACCCTACTTACAACCAAAAAAAAAAAAAAAAAAAAATCAAAAAAGGACAGGAAGTGGTGGCACACACCATTAATTTAAGCACCCAGGAGACAGAGGCAGGCTTGTCTCTATGAGTTTGAGGCCAGTTTAATCTATAGAGTTCCAGGACAAGCTATAAAGTTACAGAGAAGCCATGCCTCAAAAAAACAGACCCTACTTATAGTGCTGTTGGCCATGAATTCAATATCAACTAACAATTCATAGTAAATAAGTTGTACATAAGTGGAGACAAAAGAGCTTACATGGGGTCTGCTGCTGAAAATGTGACCAGAGCTTCACACAGGCATATTTGGCATATCTTGGATGAATAATCACTTGGTATTTGCTGACAAAATGTTCATAGATCATAGATACTCTACAGAGTACTGTTACTGTAAATAAGGGCAGTCAAATGTATTTATAAAAAATGAATTTAAAAGCCAAAGTCCAATATGTCACTATTTTAATCTTGAAAACTAAAATAAACAAGATTTTCTTATCAAATAATGATATATTTTGTTCATGTCAATCATCAACATCACTGTAATTTATAGCTATCAAAGCATTGATATTTAGGTGCAATGCTTGGAACTCCAGAATAAGTGTTACACCAAAGCTTCTTTCTTATATTTTCAACACCGCGTAACTGTAACTGCTAGGCATTTAGACCTCTTTGACTCATGGGTCTTAAACGTTAATCCATTCCTGGCTCTGAGATTTTCATTTAGTGCCCATATGTTCTAAGAGCATTGTAGTTAAACCAGGTGCACTTACTCTCTTTAGCCTCAGTTGTAAGAGGACTCTGTACTTGTAGTCCTGGAAACCCAAGTTTGATTCCTAAAAGGAGGAAAATAAACTGTAACAGTTTGTCTTCTGACATTCACACATCTGGAATTTCCAGCAAGATGTCAAATAAGACATTTCTTTTTGTATTAGGATGTCTTCTGTCCACAAGCTGTGTACAAGCTGTGTGTTTACTCTCAACCACAGCGATGGAATGCTTTTGCAAATTCTTGTGACATGAGATGACAGGAAACTAGGTGGACAGCTGCAGATGCTGGGATGCTAATGTCAAACCAATAGAGGTTTGAGAATTCTACAAAGAGTAACTCTGGATCTTTTTTTTTTTTTTTTTTTTTTTTTTGGTTTTTCGAGACAGGGTTTCTCTGTAGCTTTGGAGCCTGTCCTGGAACTCCCTTGGTAGAACAGGCTGGCCTCGAACTCACAGAGATCCACCTGTCTCTGCCTCCCAAGTGCAACTCTGGATCTTAATATCCAGCTTAATGCTTTTCATAAGCAGAAAAAATGTGCCAGCAAACAATTTCAATCTTATGATGTGAAGAAGGCATCATTCACAATCATAGATACCAAGAAAAGGTGTAATAGTATTTTAGCAACAACCTGCTATCAGTGTGCCAGTGGGAAGAAATTCAGTAACAACAAAAGCTTAAAAAAAAATAAGAGATGAAGACAGTATGAATTCAAGGTTTAGTTTTGGAAGAACTTCTACCTCTGTGTGATGTAGAAAAGCTACCCTGAAAATACTTCTGATTTTCAGATCCTCACACAGGAGGGCTCATTTTTAGTGATTGAGTATTAAGTCTATACTGGGAAATGACCACATGGTCACTGATGCCCAGGAAAGAAATGGTGAAATGCTGTGCTCACGTTCTATGATGGATCCCACCCAGTCTGAAAGGGATGATGGGTATGCATAGACCTGAAAGTCTCCTAGAGGCACATTCCTGTTCCTTGATTTTCTCAGATTTTCAAATCAGAAGTTCGCTATTGCTTCATTCATGCCTTAGTTACTAAGACCAACATCATGGAGCAGAAGCCATAATATCTGCCTCACTAACCATTTAAAATACAACATTTACAATACAGAGATCAACAGAATATGGGTAGTACAGCCTCAGCCCCAAGGGATATATCTATGTCAAAACTCCTGCATCTAAGGCCCAGAGAATATTGAAGAGGATGGGGTAGAAAGATTGTAACAGAACAGGGAAAGATTGTAACAGCCGAAACATAGAAAGATTGTAACAGCCAGAATAGGAAAAGATTGTAACAGCGAGGAAGTCTGCTGTGAAAAATTCTCTCCTGAAATGGCTGCATAAATAAGATAAGAAAACTGGCAATATTAATGGACATGTTGATACAGAAAGGGAGAGCTTTGTGAGATTACACTCAGCACTAAAAACAAATAATGACTACTGGGAGAGGGATAATTGGCCTCTCCCATGGGTGAGGTCCCTGACTAGTTGCCCAATAGAAAGTAGTCAGTTTGAAGCCATATACACAAGCAACAAACACATACACAAACACAAATATCAATATACATACATACATATGTACATAAAAGATGCATGTATATATATTTTTCCATTCACACATATATGTGCAATAATAATAAAGAAAAAGGGGCAATCAACTTGAGTTGGGGGAGGACATGGACATGGGAGGGGTTGAGAGAAATTAGCTGGGAAGTGTGGCAGGGACTAAAGAGGTAATTGATGTTATTATATTTCAACTAAAACATATTATATTAAAAGAAAGAAATGATAGCATCCTTCATGGATTCAGGAAATTAATTAGAGCTGAAAGTATGTATTTTTCTGACCTACGCATAAACAATTGAATATCACTTAGAGTGGCTTAAACATTATAAAAAGTTAGAAATTACCTCCCTCTATACTCTAGCACACTGAATGATTTCCATTATATTTAAAACTACTGTAAATATGTCTTTATTTCTGAATAATTTAGACATTACATTTGTGTATATTCATTAAAATATAAAAGTGATGTAAATGTAAACCTTTCTTTCATAAATGATATCTAAATTGTAAATGTTCTTTATTCCTCCATTATTTTCAATATTTTCCTGTAATACATTTTATGTTTTCATAAAATGTTAAAATAAATTGTAACCCACCCCATTAATTTATAATTATCCAGATATTACCCATCACAATAGATAAAGTTTTCAGGTCAATTAGCTAAAAGCATTGACAATTATCAAAGCAATAAACCACAGTCTAGTAATTATGTTTTACATAAAGTTGAATTCATAATTAGACAGATAATATAACTTGAAAAAATTGAGGTTGGAGTGATCTTATCACTGTGTCTAGGATTCACCGTGCATAAAAGATAACCCCTAGTTGGGCAAGCAAACTCAGGAAGACCCTAGTAACTGCAGCATCTGCTTTGTGAATCCAAAGCAGGACAATGTGGCTGCTTTAAAAGACTTTCAGCTGTTCATTTACTGAGATAGCTTGATGGCAGAATAAACTCTCTGATGCAGAAGTAAGGGAAAACTATCGCTGGTAAGCAGTTATGGATCTAGGAGACCTGAATGTAAGGTTGTGCTGGGAAGAGAGGCACAGTTAGTACAACTGACTTCAAGTCAAGGGTAGTAGCTGTACAGTTCCTGGTGGGGTTGGGAAAAAGGAGTTCTCCCTGGAAGATAGAGTATGAGATTCTTCATATTTATTGGTCCTCCCATCTGTTTTTATGACAAATCCAGGCTGTTTTCAGTACTGTAGCTCTATAGTAGAGGTTGAAGTCAGGAATTGTGATGCTTCCAAAAGTTTCTTTATTTTATAGGATTGTTTTGGCTATCTTGGTTTTTTTGTTTTTTCATATAAAGTTGAGTATTGTTCTTTCAAGGTCTGTGAAGAATTTTGTTGGTAATTTAATGGACATTGCATTGAATCTGTAGCTTGCTTTTGGTAAGATTGCCATTTAACTATGTTAATTCTACCTACCCAAGAACATGGGAGATCTTTCCCTTTTCTGGTGTCTTGTTCAATTTCCTTCTTCAAATATTTAAAGTTATTTTCATACAGCTCTTCCACTGTTTGGCTAGAGTTACTCTGATTTATTTTATGCTATTTGTGGCTATCATAAAGGGTGATGTCACCTTTGATGGTAAAGGCAAACCTGTGAGAAACGCAGCAGTTTAAAATAAAGGGAGACTTGAAGACCACACATTTGTTCTGAGCAGTAAAACCAGGTATCAATGACAAATTTTTCTTTAAACTCTAACTTTTCTATTATTTTGAAATATTTTGGAAGCTACATTTCAAAATATATGTATGTTTAATATATGTTTTATAATAAACAATGTCCTTATTAAAAATATGAAGACCATTATTATCTGAAAATATTCTCTTGTGTCTTTTTCAGTGGTTCAATGCTGAACTTGTAAAAATATTCCTCTGATTACAATATAGGATTCTTTCTCTTCCATTAGTGTGATTATTATTTGTGCAATTCATTGCTAAGACAAGAAAAATGTCATCTTCCTGCTATACAGAATGTTCCACTGGCCCCAGTCACTTTTCATATACTGAGGATAAATGTCAGTTAGCATCAGAGACAAGTGACTTCCTCCATGCTTTCCTATCTCAATCAGAAATGAATCATCGTTCCCTAATATTGTACAGGCTTTTCTTCAGACTTTCCATTGTATGAGAGTTAATGAGAACAGCCACACAAACACCAAGAACTGATTATGAGTCAGAGATTTTTTTTTAGTTGTATTGAGATATTGTCACACAATTACCCCTGCTTTGTGTTAGCCATCACCTTTATAACCTAGGGAACCTATTCCCGTGTGAGAAATGTGCAACACAGGCATCTCCGTGATATTCTTGTGTGTATTTACACTCAGATGTAGTTCCTTTGTATTCAAGTACAGACTCCATTTCGGTTATGAGAAGGATGTAAAACCTGCTTTACAGAACCCTAGTTACAAGCATCTCCCCTTTCACTTCATTGCCTCTGAGACAGCTGTCTCTTGATTGACTACTTCTTTTGTCCATCCTCATGGTCAAACACCTTGAGGCAGACAACAGGGACTCCTTGATGGCAGATTCTCATCTCTGTAATTCACTCAGACCTCTCCAATTCCCTCTCACCCATCACCTAATAGACCTACAGGTTTCTGATAGTGTCAACATACCACATGCCGTATATGTGTGCTTTGGGCTTAGGGCACAGTAATCGTGAGTCTGAGACTATGCTCATCACAGGAGAGGTTATTATTTCTGATCACAGGTGTGGAAACTTCAGAGAGATGCAATATAATTTATGTTCTTTATTCCCATTCTCCCTTCTGTAGGTAGGTAGTTTCTAGGTAGTCCCCCATGGTACACTTGCTTAGTCCAGATCATTTCATATAAAAATCCACATTTATGTGACAATGTCACTGACATGTGGTATAAAATCATTTATTTATCAGTCTTGATTGATAAGCTGTGGAAGGAAAAGTTTCTCTAATCAAATGGGAAGGAACAGGGACTGAAATAGAGGGGATCCAGTTCTCTTCTTACAGCAGTACCCACATTCTCTCCAAAAAAGCCAGCTACACCCAGAGCTTCCTTTTTACAGCACTCAGGGAGGGAGGGAGGGAGGAACCTGTGCAAAGGGTAAGGAGGAAGCTTCTAAGTACTTTCTTCTGGCTTGAAGACGTTGTGGAGAGCAAAGAAGATGACCATGCCCGTGTTGGCATTAGTCTCACGGGATCAGATACCACCAAGTCATGTTCATTGCCTTCTCCCTCAAACCTACAGGCTCAGTGAGGACAGAATAATGAGAGAGGGGCCTGTATGGTTGGTGTGAATTTATGAGAGAATTAAATCAGTTAGCTGATGCTCCCTGGAAAGCTTTAAAAATTCAAAGCATATTTTAGTCAGATATACACTAATTAAATGCTTCAAACATCTATGTGTTTTGAAGTTACTTTTGAGAGAATTTGGGGGTTTATTCAGTAAGAAAAAAATTAACATTGCTTATTCTGTGTACAAATAATAATAACAAAGGTAAACCCAGTTACCGATTTTTTCATGATTGACTTTCATAAAATAAAAGGCATGTTTTTCATAGAGTGGATCCCTTGTTAATACATTTTTTTACTTTTGTGCATTATAGTGTTTGGTCTGCATGGATGTCTGCGCACCACACATGTGCCTGTTGCTTTTGGAGGTCAGGAGAAAGCATCAGACCCTCTTCAGACTGAACTTTTAGACCATTGTGTGCCATCATGTGAGTACTGGGGACCGAATCCAGGTCCAGTGGAGGAATAAATGGTGATCTTAATTACCAAGCCATAACTGCAGCTACTAGTGGGTGCTTTTAATTCAGAGGTATTCAGCATTTATTCTCTTTCTGTTATATCCACATAATATATTATGGACACACTCATGCATTTTCTTATAATGATTTGTCATTGTCTAATTGCCCTTTATTTTCAAAGAATTTCGACAGGTTTTTAAAGCAAATACATGTCTATGCATTTAAAAAAACTTTTCAGCCTGGAAAAAAAGAAGTGTATAGTCACTATTGAATAAAACTCTTTCTGTCTTCAAACTTCCCCCATTTTGAGATCAGTCTGAAATTTTGAAATCTGGTGCCTAGCAAATGTGTTCACTAAGAGTTCTGTGCCAGTATATCATATTAAATTTATTTATATAGAGAAAAATTTTCTAGTACAAGCAAATAAACTGCAGGTAGGTACTAGCTCTTTATTTTCAGGGCATTTGGTCAGTTTCAAAAAAATCATTCATTTCTTAAAAATTTTGTAAATATTACAACAAAAAATTAGAAAGGCTTACTTTTCTCATAAAATCAGGAATCTACATAGTTTTAATTTTATTTTTGAGAAAGTAAAATATTGTGCATCGTGGAAATCATTTGGGCAGTCATTAGTCCACAGGTATTCCAAATTCTGAAAAAGCCTGGGAATAGTCATTAGTAAAATGGAAATTTGAGGTGTTTTTCTATTATGAAGATACATGGAAAAGAAACAATACAGACCTGCTGAGATTAAGAGAATTTAAATATGACACAATCAAGCAAATCTTCTTTGTGTGGACAGGTAAATACAGGGTGGTTGCTGCCTTGTATCAGGACAAAATGTAGCTGATATACAGAACCAAAACATTGTGAGTTACATGGCCACACGCACACAGACACATACACACTCAAAATGGGGAGTGAAAATTACAGGACTGTTTGGAGCAGTGCTGACTGTGTATACAAGATTTTCATTGTATCAATCCATATAAATCATAGCATGGACGGGGAGGTTCTCACAAAGGCTCATGCCAAACTGAGGAGCCATTGGAAGCTGTTGGATTCTGGCAGAGGGAGAACATTCATTGTTTTCAAAGATGGGGACCCAAGTAGATGGACCTGCACCCATAAATAGAGGCAGCACTAAATGAACTCATTGAGTTTAAAAGAAAATACAAGGATTGTAAAACTCTCAAATCTACAAAGTGGAGCTCAGGGCAGCATATTGACAAAACCATGAAAGATTTTGTAATCATTTAAAATTGACTTTGAGCATTGACGTGATTGAAACAGAGAAATAACAGGCAAATATATGCTGTGGGGTAATGATTTTGTACACTGTAAAAGATTTGTTGTTCGTATTGATTTAATAAAATGCTGACTGGCCAGTAACCAGGCAGGAAGCATAGGCAAGGCTACCAGACTATTTCTGAGGAAAGGGAAATTAGACATGCAGTCACCAGTCAGATACAAAGTATGATGAGAATGCCTCCCTGAGAAAAGGTACCAATCCATGTGGCTAAAATTAGACAAGAATTATGGGTTGCTTTAAGCTGTAAGAGCTAGTTAATGATAAACCTGAGCTAATAGACCAGGAAGTTTATCATTAATATATACTTCTGTGTGTTGAGACTGAATGGTTGTGGGATCTGGTGGGATAGACACTTCAGTCAACAATTATAAGTATGAGTTTATACACAATTTTGAGTATTAAGATATGTCAGTCATTCAAAATCTTCAATAGGGAAGGTTATCCATGGACATGTGCATGACCAGAGTTAAATTGGACAGAAAGAAACTCCAAACATTAGTTGGAAAATATCGGAAGAAAAAGCTTAAGGAGCAGAAATGGCCTGCTAAAATGGCAGAAGGGGCCTGAGGAGGGCTGTGTTTACACAGCACAGGTCTGCAAAGTCACCCAGATCTCATACTGGAGAAACGTGCATTGGTCTGGGTAAGGAAGAAATCACTGCTGAGCACAATGGACAAAGTCTTTCACTTGTAGAAATATGGCTAGAAAAGGAAAGACTATGGAAGTTTCGATGAAACAGTTGCATATTCTTCGGTGAATCTAACAGAAAAGAGTTGCAAAACATCGAGAGCTGTTCTTAGGGTGAACAGAACAGTTCAAATAAACACAGACAAGAGTGGTGACGGCTGTGCTGAGCAGTTTGCCGTGAGGGGAGCATGAGCTGTTTTCCATAGTCAGGCATGGACAACAATCTGTCGAAGAAACCGACGCCCAGTCTGAGAGGGATCCAATCTCTCCAGGGTATCGTCACGATTAGGAGGCTTTGAACACGCCATGAGGAAAGACAATTTGACAGTCTTTGTAAAGCATCTGTAGTGTGTTCAAGGAGACAAGTGCCTTTCTCAGCCTTCAGCACCAGAGTCTGCAGATTTCACTCACTCACAGCTTAAAATGAACCCATGAGTGAGACTATCCAAGAGGTACAGAACAAGCCTATAACTCAAATAATCTATTTTAAATATTGGCTCAGAGATCTGGGCTTCTGAGAAAGTGAGACTCTGTTTTGGTCCTAGGGCTTCGCTGCCTCAGCTCTGATCTTGCTCAAAGTACATTCAGCCAGTTGGATAGTGAGGGCCTCAAGCTTTAGGATCCCTGAGTTATTTTCAGGGGATCACATTCTGATTTGTGAAGGTCATCCAGATCCTTCAATCCTCACATCCTGAACATCTTTCTTCTCTGGTACGATCCACATTTATTTCCACGTCTCTCTACAAACCATCTTATCAGTCTTTGAACAAGCTGTATGTTGTGACATCTCTGGAATCATGCATCATATTTTCCATCAATACTGAATTTCAATTCTAATGTGTTACATGCCATCTAGCCCCGTTGAATGCATGCCCTGTGCCATCTTGTTTCATTCTGTCCTTCTGAAGTAGCCTATTATGTTATCACAATTACAATGAGACTTTAATAGGTACCTTTGACTACGGAATCATCTGTTAAATACTACATAGCTATTACATGCAGAGAAGGTATTTATGCAGCTGGTAAATCCTTTGAGAGTGTTCGGTTGTTCTGGGTACATAGAGGATTTTGAAATACTAGCAACTTGTATCTCAGTCAGATCCTCACCATGGCAACAGCTGCTTACTTCAGGAAGAATGACAGTGACTGTTGTAGGCTTTACAAAGCTTGATGCTCAGTGTTTTGTTTTGTAAGATGGCATTGTACCCTATGCACACAATAGCTCTCTTTGCATAGATTATAAGCGTGAGATTGTATGTCATTAAAGACCAATTTTATAAACATATTTTAAGTTGAAGGAAGATTACAGCTAAGATCCAGCTTTACTTAAATTACAGCATAGTCTAAAGACCTATGCCTGTTGTTCACTGAAAATGTTTAGCTATAAGTTTATCTAATTTATGGTGTAAAATGAGAGGATAATTTTCAGGGGAGCTAAATTCTTATTAATACACAACCCTCTCTTCTTGGTAGAGACATTTTATATGTGTGTGTACAAGTATAGATCATGCCACATTTCAGTGTTTCTGGTTATCTTATTTCAATGATTTCTTTTTAAATTTGCAATTTTGTAATGATTAGTGAGATTTACAAATAAGAATCAACATTTATGTGCATTGTTGAAAAACAACATGCATTTTCACACATAAAGCCTCCTCCATTATACCTCGGTAATTTTCTGAATATTATCTGACTCTACTTCGCATTATAATTTTGTGACATCCTTCAATGTTTACCCATCTCTAAGAATTTCAATATTCAGATAGAAGGAAAAGGAACTCTAATTTAGTTGACTCTCTCTGACCATTTTTTTTTCTGAAAGTATAGTGGGTTTGAATATAAAATACTGTTATTTCTACAATGTCACCTGAAATGGGAGGTACTTGTCTTCTTTGGTGCATTTTACCTCAATTTTATACCATAAACATATGCTTGAGAGTACAAAAATGTTTGGATGCCCAGTGTCTCACAGCATTTTGAATTCATATCTAGCACCAGTGTCTTATATGTGTTAGTACCAAAGGGGGTCACTCGCTGAGATTTGAACATCATTTATTAAAAAAATACGCGTCCATTGTGATTATATCATTCTATCATATATAGGTTCCTAATGCAGCCCAGAAGTCACTGATATTAAGTAAATGAATTATTTTGCTATTGTTCTTCCATTTCTGTACTAACCTAGCTTCATTTTGAGTGAAGATGTTTGAAATAAGACACATCTATTCCATTGGTAAGGCTACAACTGAATTTGTTTGTAGCAGAGGATTCCTTAGATGACCAGGAGCTTCCCTGTTCTCCCTGCCCCATGCCCTCCTTTCTGTGGCTATGATCGTGCTATAGAATTTTTTTCATTATTTGGTTATATGAAAGAAGAACAGTTTTTAATGTGATGAGACTTACAGGAATTTTACAGCCACCATGAATGGCAGACAGCAGAAGGCTTGATTCTTCATGGGAAAGGAGGACCAGAGAGAACCTATAAAGAAACTGATTTCACCATGCTTCAGAACAAAGAGCTTGTAATCTTTCAGAAAAGCACGTTTTAAAATTCTGCCTCTTCTATCCTTCAAAATGCATGATTTTATGAATTATAATTTGTATTGTTATTTAAAATCTCTCTCAGTTCTCACTTTCTACTATCCCAAAAGCTGAAAAAAAAAATCCATGAGCACATTCTTTCAATAAATTTGATTTTAACTATAATGTATATAACAAAAGAATAATTTTGAGAAAGTCATAATTATTTTAGTTGCTTCTCATCTACTTTAAGATGGCTATCAACTAGCAGATAAAGCAGAGAGATTATAATTATGTGGGGGTATGAGCCCCAGTGAGTCATCTGTCACTCACTGAGAACTCAACCCTGTATAACTGTACCATTTTTTTCTCCTCAGACATCACTCCTCTTTCTTTGAATGATAAAACAGGAACAGGACATGGGTATGCCAATTCCATCCAGTCAAAGGATGCATGCTTCCCCCAACCTGATAGATATTAATGACAAACTTTACAGTACTCATCAGTATCTCACAATCTATTTTAATTATAGAACAACTTCTAGCAGGGTGAATTCAGAGAAAGCGACAATTTACTACACATTATACAAAGCTAAAAGCAAGGATTTTTAAAAATGTTTTTCAAGTAGGAATATTAAAGGCCCTGAAAAGGTAAATGTAGTGAGTTTTTAAGTATTAAAAATTTATACATACATCAAACATAAAATTACTCTAAGATGTATATATTCTATTCAAACATCACTCAAAATAAACTCAATTCATGTAGGAAATGCAGTCTGCACTTTTTGATTTGGGCATTACTCTTCCCAGTACCTGATAAAGTTAATTCTAATTTAGAGAAAATTAATTGTTCACATCAAAGTGTCGTTTTTGATGAGCCCTGACAATCACACACGCATATGTAACTACTGGACTGGAAAAATCTGTAGCCCTAGATTGTCTTTTACAGCTATAGCCAAATCAGTCATCTACTTTGGGAAATATAATGGAGGTCAGTGTGCATCTGAGAATACTAAAACCTTGTTCTGAATAACAGAATCAGAACCAGATACTGCACAGTGCAACTACACAGGGCAGAGCAGTCAGGGACCTGATCATACAAAGCCAAGATTAGAACCTTGAGGTGGAATGATAGCGATTCCACACCATAAAGAGCCATTTTGGGAGAAGGAAGATTTTTAAATCTAAGTCCAAACCTAATGACATGAATGTGGGTCAAGGTCGAGAACCTCAGAGGAGCATGAGATGAATCTACAGTAAATGCCATGGCATTGAGTCTTGCCTTCCTCAACAATGACATAGGCTGATGACATAGACTGAGGCAACAGATGTCCTGAGGTGAACCCCCCATGAGTTATTTTAGAGGAACCTAAAGCAGAGTTAATAGAGAAGAAGTGTAAGGGATGTGAAATGGGGTTCTAATGAATGGTAAACATAAATGTCCTTAGATCAGAACTATAAACTTTTCTAATTAAATTTCCCCTGTTGCAGGCAGGAATAGATTACGCGCAAAATTGTACTCTGAGATGCGTTCTACAAAAGAAGCAAAAAAAGGGGGGCTCATAAATCACTCCCATAAACCAACATCATGGTGTCTTCCATTTCACTGATTTATTGATGCATGTTAGAGTCTGTGGACATACTAGAATTTGCTCAAACTGAAATATAAGCAAGGAATTCATTATTGATAATTTTTACGGATGCATTTTTATATTTAGACACATGAACAATTATAAAGCACTTGCCTTTCTGTTTATGGCATGTGGTAGAGAAGTTTCTTTACTAAACTAAAGATGGTGATTCTCCTTTGGCCATTGCTTGTCATATTCGGATTTCTGAAAGCATATAGGAGATTCCTGTTTTTCATTTATTACCTTTGAAGTCCATATGATTGCCATGATAATTCAGGAAATAGCATAAAAATTCATGAATATGTTTTAGGAAAACTGATTACTTAAATAATATACAATAGAAATGGCATCGTGAAGTCTGCAACTATGAGCTATAACAAAATTAAAAACCTAAGAATTTAAAAGATATCTTGTATTAATGTATTATTGTTGATTGAGGTTTCTGTCCTGCCAGATCCCACAGTTGTTCAGTCCCCCCAAAATACACAGAGGTCTACATCGATTATAAACTGATTGGCTCATTAGCTCAGATTTCTTATTAACTCTTATAACTTATATTGGCCCATAATTCTTGTCTGTGTTAGCCACATGACTTGGTACCTTTTTTGGCGAGGTAGTCACATCTTGCTTTTCTCTGTCTGGCTTCTTCTGTGACTGGGTGATAACTGCAGACTGAATCTTTTTTCCTCCCAGAATTCTCCTGTTCTCATTGCTCCACCTATACTTCCTGCCTGGCTACTGGCCAATCAGCATTTTATTAAAATACAATTGACAGGATACAGACCATTGTCCCATGGCACAATTAATGGTAGTAAACAAAGCCAACCAATACAGAGAAACTAGCTAAGCTTGTAGATGGAAGTTTCTGTCCTGCTAAATTCCACAGTTGTTCAGTTCCAAACAAACACGGAGAGTCTTATATTAACTGTAAACTGTATGGCCTATTAGCTAAGGCTTATTATTAACTAGCTCTTACACCTTTAATTAATTCATAGTTCTTGTCTATGTTTAGCCACGTGACTTGGTACCTCTTCTTAGTGAAGTGTTCTCATATTGTTTCCTTTGCATCTGGCTAAAGACCGATTCTTTGTCTTTCCTCTTCCCAGAATTCTCTTAGTCTGGTGGCCCAACCTCTACATTCTGCCTGGCCAATCAGCATTTTATTAAACTAATACAAGTGACAAATCTTTACAGCATAGAAGCATTATTCCACAGGATTACTGTAAGGATTGTTACTACATGTAAACATCAAGAAGTCTCATATCATTTGTAAGCAGAAAAAAAAAGCACAGATAATTTATAGATACAAACACTTCAATTATACAAAATTATAAAAATCAAATCAAATTCATCAAGCCAAAGAACCAATGATTATGACATAAGAATCAAAATTTGGCAGATTGACAGAAAGTTATCTCAAGGATTAATTTCCAAATAAAATAGTTACAGGTTCTAAGGCTTTACCTCACACCTGAAATAATTAGACAGTATGCTATGTCATATTGAGAGAAGAGGATAAGATAATATCGGACAGAGTAGCACTGGGTTGGTTCATATTGAGTAGAGTAGAATAGAACAGAACCAAGAGAATCAACAGGAGATACTGAAGCAGGGGCAGAGGAAAAGGACTGTCTAGGAACAAAGATATCTTTGCCGTGGCTGTTCTTCAGTGTAATCACAGGTATCTCATTCAAGGTCAAGGTGAACTTTAAAACAAATGTTGAATGCGTAACCACACATTACCAATAAGAAAAATTAACTACCAAGAAAAGAAAAGCTGTATTGTAACCATGTCGATAAGCCAAATTAAAATTTATACAAAATTCAAAAATTTATTAATTTTATAATAAAATAAATATATTTGAATATTTTGGGGGTGCAGAAAATATCCTATACATTTTCAAATTCAATTCAAGAAGTCTGTGAAGCATTCTTCAATGACAGTATTGAGAGATACAAAGAAGGGAAAATTCAGTCATAGATTCATATTGTTTGATTTAAAAAAAAAACCCTATGACCTATGACACCACTATCACCATCCATTTTATGATGTATAATCAGAACCCCTGTGCTCTCCTGAAATTCTACTTGGGACTCTGTGACTCTCTTTCCTCTTTGCCTCCAACACAGGTATCAGCTGCCTTTCTCCTTCTTTCTCCTTCTTTTTTTTTTTTTACTGAGAAAAGAAAAAAAAAAAACAAGTTTCCACCTCCTCCCAGCCTCCCATTTCCCTCCCCCTCCTCCCCCCCTTCCCCCCCTCCCACCCTTCTCCCCCTCCCCCCACTCCAGATCCACAATGTCATGGGAGTCTGTTTGTAAAACACCAGGATCAAAGAAAAAAGGGCCTCTCCCATCACACTCTGTTAGAGAATTACCACCACTGCCTCCAACACCTGGACCCAGAAGGCCACGCTGCTGTGCTCAGTCCTGCGGCGTGTATTGATTTGTGTGCTCAGGACAAGGTTCTCTCTTTAATCAGAAGAAATAAAATGACACAGGGCATCGACTCCACTGGCTTCACAAACATCATGGGTAATTATTTTAAACATCAAGGGAGGTGGCTTTTGTCTTCCCTGCCTAATAACTGATTGATCCCTTTCTGTACTTTAGGCATCTTGGAGTAGACAAAGCACACATATCAGTAAACAGAAACTGCCAGAAATACACATTATGCTGAAAATGTAATCACTCAATGCTTCCAACTAAAATCAGTGTCTTTGTTACAATGTAAAAATCATTCCTAGATGAGTGTGGGGTCTAGGGAGGAATGGGCAATCAAAATCAGGGCCTTGCACAAGCCAGGTAAACACGCCACTAAACGGGTATGCTCCAAAACTATAAACTTTCTTTCCAAATCTAGCTTCTCTGATTGTGTCAGAGCACTTAATTGTTGAAAGATTTCAAGTAATTTTTTAATGTTAAAATAAGTAAATATTGAGAATGCTAGTTTCTGTTACTTGCAATTGTCTTCTTTTCACTGATATTGGGAGTTATTCTCTTATATCTGAGCCTTACTGTAGTTGTACTTTTTTGTCAGGACTGCCAGCCAACAAATAATGACATGGACACTTTCTATTAATTATGAAAGCTTGATCATTAGTTTAGCATTGTCCCACTAGCTCTTATAATTTAAATTAACCTGCTTCTATTAATCTATGTTCTGCTATTTTGGCCCAGTTACCTCTATTCTCTTCTGTATATCTAAATTGTTTCCAGTCTTGCTAGTGTCTCTCTACCCCTCTTCTTCCTAGAGTTGTCTCTCCCCTTGGAAGTCCACCTATTGTCTCCTCCCTAGCTCTTGGTGATGCAAGAATCCATAAAAGTATAATCATCAATTTGTTAAGGAGTGCAATGAACACACAAGTTCACAGATACGGAGCAAAGCAGATGCTTCTGCTGATCCCATATCACCTCTTGGCCACCTGTGACCACACCAAATGTGAGAAAGAGCAAGAGAATGAGATAACCCCCCACACACACACATTGCTTACCAGTTATCACATAGCAGATAAGAACATGCCATAGTCCTTGTTTCCCCAGAGCTATTGGCAGAATGAGTTCCCACAACATTTCCCCCTGTTGTCTAAATGAGAAGGTTTTAAACCTAGTGCAAAACTATATGCAATGAAAACAGTTATCAAGTATTGTCCAGGAGAAAGAAAGGGTAATAACATACGCAAAATGGAACTACATGCAAAAAGAGCAACATCAAAAAAGACATGCTTACTAATGTCCAGGCCATAGGTAATTGGCTAATAACAGATTATTAAATGAATCAGAAGGTGCCTTAGGCAAAGACACATCTTTATGGTGTACACAGTATTCTACAACCTTTACCCACTTTTTGTGTAAGTGAAGAGGGAAAGAGTTTAACTCTAACACAGTAAAGCTATATACAATAAGAACAATAGTCAGGTATTGTCTAAATAAAAAAAGAAAAGTTTTAACTTGCAAACAGTAAAAATGTGTATAATAAGTACAATTATCAATTAGAATTACATTTACAATGTCCAGTCCATATGTATTTGGCAAATTAGGAGAAAGTACTATATTGTCTATCCTATCTTTTCTAAGCTCCAAGTTTTATACCTAAACCATTTTTTTTCAGTAATAGCTTGTCTAACCATCCTAAAAATATCACATAGATGTTAAATGTCTTCTTAGATAAACAACTTAAGCTTTTATGTTTCTCAACTTTATAAACTTTGCAACTCTTGTAAGTTTCTCTTCCGAATCTTATAACAGGGCAAATTACAAAGCTTTAATTCTCTATTCTTCAGCTGCATTAGAGATCTGAGATGAATATAATATCACCTGAGTAAAGAAGAAATGCAAAGCAGACAACTCCAAAAGCTACAGAAATGACAAATCCAGGCTGCCTGCATGGACAGTCATCCAAAGTTCCTCTGAAATATTGGGGCATCCAACTTCAGCCTATAGAAATAGAATATCTGACAGACTTTTCTGAGTAGCGGGAATTTTGAAGAACTGTCCTACTTGTGTTGGCAAAGTTTATCAGTCATCCTCTCTAGTGTCCTGCTTGACCAATTTGGACAGCATTCTGTCAGTAGTTGAGGCAAGGACAGTTTCTTCCCAAGTGGCTTACTTTTCCACAATGAAAGCAACCTCCATGTGGAGGCTCTTCGATTCCCACCATCTTCTCTGAAGTAGATTAATGTTGCCAGTAGCAAATGTCTCACTATTGTAAAAAGCCTTATGTTATTAAAAGTTCTTAAATTCCATACTCTGTAGGTCTCTGAAGTGCTTAAAGACCACCTGAATACCTATTTAAAATATATCTGTTTAAACTTTACTACATACCTAAGATGAACACATGTTTGATTGTTATAGATGACTACTAATCTATATTTCACAATTAATCTAAACCGTTTGCAATATTAGCCTTTAAGGCTAGAATTTTATATTGCCTTTTAAAATGAGCTGCATGAGTACAATACTTTGAGCAAGAGTGGACACATATAAATGGTAGAACAAAAATAACTTTAAATTTTAATTACTATACAAAAATACCTTAAAGTATAGAGCATGTTGTAACAAAAATAACCTTAAAATTGTGCCAATAAACAAAACCGATCCATACAAATGTAAAATATTTGAGATTTGTAGTTTTGTTTTATTTTAAAGTAGATTCAATAATCTATCCTTTTATCCTATCATCCCTATACCCCTATTTTTTTTTTCAGAAAGAGATCCTTGAATCTAAACTCCCTTCCTTAGTTTCTTCCCTTACCCTGACCAGTAACAATTTGCAACCACCACCCTAAACTATGACAAACATCCATATCTCACCAAATGACCTAAAACCATCCATCTTACCTCTTAGGAATGTAGGTATCATGTTCTTAAAATTACTTCCCACTGTCTTGGGGATGATAGCATCTTTAGGGAAGCCTGAGAAAATTGAGATAATAATCAATACCTAGAAAAACTATCTTTGCAAATTTTTTTCCTGTCTCTGTATAATGGGGGAAGTACAGGGTTTATTTGAAGTCTGGACTAAAGTAATCTATGAGACTATATCACCTCAGCTAACAGCTTTGAAGTTGTTCTGGATGCAGAATTTTGAGGAAACTGCATTCTGAGTGGTTCAATCACCTGGGCTGCTCGCCTTATTGGCATATGGTCTTTTTTTCCCCCTGAAAACACATAAACTTTTAAAGGTAACATTTACAAGGTGGCATTAATACAAGTATGGAATTTGGTGTGCACGAGTCACCTCTAGATTTTTTAGCCTACATAGGCAAAAGGCATTGATCAAGTTTATACATTTCCAAACTGTAATATATTAAGTCATAAGGGCCCTGTAACCAATGAGAGTTATTACGTCTCACACAGTCTCAGAGCTGCTTCCATGTTGAGGGATTAACATAGGCATCACCTGTCCTGTCCTGTTCCTTGGTTTATTTTTTTCTTCATGTCTGTAGTCAAGATTTTCAAGAAGCCTCCACCAATCAAATCTGATCTTTATATATTTTGAAGAAATCCAATAGCGCCCTCCCCGTGGAAGCAGAGTATAATCTCTCCTCTAACATTATTTTCTGACCTCCATTTTGAAGTTAAGACATCCTTAAAAATATATAGGTTTGTTTAATTTAACGTTTTCCATAATCCAATGTCTCTCATTAGCTTTTGTTTTCTTCATTGGCATTTAAAAATTTCAAAGTTAGTTAAGCACCATACAAGATCCAGATACCCTTTGTATGTCTTATTTTTACCTGGCTTTTATTTTTTATTTTACTTTAATGACTTTGCTATTTTAAAACTTCTTTTTCCTGACTGTCTTTACCTATTTTCTTTTCTTTTACTTTTTTTTTAGTACCTAAGTACACTTTTAAACATACTATATCTGTTTAGAGTTTCTGTCAGCCTCCTCCTGGCTTTCTGGATGTCTGCAGCCTTCTCTGACTGTGTGACAAGGATTAGACTGTCTGGTGGTCTGATTGCTTGATCTGTACCACCTTCTTGGTTCCCTGAGGGCTTAGTCTCATGCAAACAGGTACCATTGGGAGGTGTGTTTACCACCTTAGCTCTGAGAAGTTGCTGAACCCACTTTCTGGAGTCCCTGCAATAGGCAGCCACCTGCTCTGAGTGCTTGATATGAGGCCCAAGCAAAGCCAGCTTGCTTGACTTTTCCATCCATGTGTTTGTGCCAAATGTTGAATACCAAATGCTGCTGGATTCTTCTTTCATGACTGCCAGTTCACAAGTGACAACACAGAGATTTACCATTAGTCATGACAGCTTGGTCTTAGCTTAGGTTTGTTCCTAACTAGTTCTTATAACTTAAATTAACCCATATTCTTTAACCTATGTTCTTATATGTGGTTCATTACCTCATCTCCACCCCACCCATTTTGCTTCCTCTGTTTGTGGCTGGTAACTCCTCCTTTTTTTCTTCCCAGAGTTCTCTCTACCAGAAGTCCTGCCTATACTTTCCTATCTAGCTTTTAGTTATTCACTTTTATATGACACCAATCAGAGAAAAACATGTTCACATAGTGTACAAATTTCTTATAGCACTACACTTTTTCCTGTGCAGTTCTCCCAGAATACACTTGAAAAAGAAACTTACATGCACAACAGTACAGGCTCAGGAATAGGAGCTCTGGGAATTACATTCAGCGTTCTAGATTAAATTGCAGAGATTGCTCGATGGTTAATCATGTGTCCCTGTGGTGTATTAACCAATAAAATTATGGAGATGATGGCATTAAAATATACTTTTCAAAACCATCAGGAGTTGATCACCCTAGCACAGGGAAAAGCATGACCATGTTAAGTATAATACAAATAAAATCTTGTGCCTATCAGGTGCTCAGTAAATATCAGCTATTATTTTATATATGGATAGGTTCATTTAGATTTCTATATATTATTAAAACAAATAATTTTCTACAGTTATAATCCATGGAGTCTTATTTTCTATCATTTCAGGTGAAAATAAAATATACATACCTAACTTTTTTTGTCATTGAATTCAGGATGCTGCATTGTTTGTAACCACTTACAGCATAGTGTTTTCCCTAAAGCTAGGATCATGTTGGGAAGAGATTGCTGCCTTAAAGTATCAAAAAGGCTGAACAAATTTCCAGCATTCATGAATATTTGTATCAAAGTCTAAAAGCTGCCAAGAACTAGACTAGCAAGGGTTCTGTCAATAATTGCTCACATGTCCCTTTCACCTATGGTGCTCTGTTCTTCCAACCACTGTGTTTTATTCGCTCTTCTCTTTGCAGAAGGGTTAACTCTAGCTTCTGTCTTGGGTGCAAGACATATTTATACTCTCAAATTTACATCTGTCCAGTTCTAAGGACTCAAGAAAAGCTGCTTGAGTGGTTTGAATGTGACCTGAAAATTCCAGATGTTTGGAACCCTAATCCTCAGATGTCTGCATGCAAGGTATTCTCAGATGAGGTTGTCCAAAGGGAATGAGGGTGGAGAGAAGTCATGAAGGACAGGTACCGTGATGGGAGGTGCCCTGATAGCGGAGCAGTCCGGAGATGTGAGGGAGTCTGATCCTGCTGCTTGTATGTCCCCCTCAGGTCTGTGAGGACACAGTCAGGAGGCCCTCAGGAGAGCATAACACCCACAGAGTCTCACTCTAAAGTCTAGGAGAGCTGGGAATTCCATAGAAAAGCCAGGCTTGCCTCAAGCTCATGGTAACCCTTGTTACTCATGCTCATGAATGCTGGGGATTTTAGCAGGACTTATCCACAGGAGTGACAGATGCTGTCAATTCATCTTTGTTTTCATACCCTCTAAAACTATGAGAGCAATATTTTACAGAATTATTATGTCTCTGGTATTCTTTAATAGCTACAGATAACATAGAAAATGTTACAATATAAAAAAAGGAGCTAAGAGATTAACTTTGCTTAAATCCAAATTCTTAAAAAATGTATTTTCCCAACTTGTAGCAGAATCTGGCTTTCTACAGTAACTTACCAGTTTTAAATTGGAAAGTGCAGCCAACCACAGGTAGGTTCACAACCTTTGACTCCCTGTTACCCAAGCATGGGGATAGCACTTTCTGCTGGCCAGTACCTTGTCTGTCTTTCCTTAAATGATCCACCATAGTATTGTAATTTTCAACACCATGAAGTAATTACTGGAAATGCTTAAGGTGGTGAGAATCCATGCTGTTTTACAAAATCAAAGCTATAAAAACAACTGAATTAACACCTGTCCTTGCCAATAAATACAGCTTGATGTTGAGGCAGCCTGCTTTATTACTATGGTGACACACCCTCCGTGTCTTAAGACATATAATCGTAAATTTAATTGCTATGGTGTTTTATCTTCTCAAGTTGCAATGCACCATTAGTTCTTTAAAACATATATATAAATAAACATGAATGCTAAGGCTGCTTTGAAGTCACTCACACACTCATGGAAGTCATAGTATAAAAAGGCCAATAGTTTATTAATATTTTAAGTGTGAGAATGATTACCCTAATTTTCAAAAGATCCACATTCCTAGAGTTCTAAAGTTCCAGTGAGGTGCACAGCAGGTGAGGATGTGTGCCTCAGTGATTGGCAACCTGAGTTTCCATCCTGGGACCCACAGACCAGGAAAAAGAACTTCTACATCTGGTTCCCTGACTTCCACATGGAAACTGTAGCCTCGTCCATTCTCTCCAATTGTACATATATGAAAGTAAACTAATAACAGCAATGAAAGTTTAAGTGTTATAATATTATCTTAAATAAACTATCCCTACATCATTATGTGAGAAATGACATAAAACATGTTAAATAATAATTTTTTGTTTTGTTTTGTTTTGTTTATTTTTGAGACAGGGTTTCTCCATAGCTTTTTTGGTTCCTGTCCTGGAACTAGCTCTTGTAGACCAGGCTGGCCTCGAACTCACAGAGATCCGCCTGCCTCTGCCTCCTGAGTGCTGGAATTAAAGGTGTGCGCCACCACCGCCTGGCTTAAATGATAATTTTTATGAAGATCTTATGCTACGTACCTTGTAAACAACTTTAACAAAATTGTATATCATATTTGATTTGCTAATTTACATACATACATGTGTTTATACATATTTATTTGAGTAAACTATGTATAACAATACTAAATTAATAACATACTTATTAATTCAATGTATCTAAAAAGGGTTTGTAATGAAAATTGAAGATTTGTTTTAGTACATATATATAATGGTGATAAATACATAATATTCATATAATTTTGATATGTATTCTCAAAATAATAATGATGAGTAATATTTTTATTAATTGGATTATTCAAACTAAGCTAGCCCACTATTTTTATCACATCTCTATATAATACATTTCTCTGTATGCAAAGAAAATATTGAATTAAGGAAAAATATTGTGAGGTTTTTCATAATCAAAAAACACCATTACTTTATAAATAAATATTAAAGAATATAGCAATTAAATGTAACTTATTTTATGGTGTACATAGTGCTTCTTGCCTTTGCCCAGAGCCATGAACATTTGGCCATGCCAGTATTTAAGTTGCAGTTTACAGAAGGAATTCAGAAAATACTGCTGGCAGTATGGCTGTTTTCTACAAACAAAAAATGAAGTGTGAATTTGTAAAGAATTGTGTCTTCCAAAGGGAAAGTCAAACTGTAAATAATGCAAATTGGCAGGATGATGGAATAAAATGATTCCAAAGGATTTCTGAGTTATAATTGGAAATCATATGGAAGAAACAGGTTACTTCATTTTATATGTTGCTGAGCTTTGCGTATTAAGCTTTCCACTGATTCGGTTATTAGAGAAAGTGGGAATTAATACTACATCCATTTAAGAATCATTATCACATGTTGAAATGCAGCTGAATAATGCCATGCTCTGATTAGTAAAGAGCTTACGCAGTGAATTGTGTGTGTGTTTGTGTGTGTGTGTGTGGTTTGTGCACCCATGTTTGTATGTGAGCAGGCTTGTGTGTGCTGCATGTTTATCTATGTGTGCACTCATCTGTGTTCATTCACATGCTTGTGTTTGAGTGCGTAAGTGTGGTGTATGTGCACATACAGTGTGTTTGCTCCCATGTGTGCTCGTGTGGAGATTACAGGATAATGTCAAGTGTCTTGTTCTATTGTTCTCCATGTTACTATTTGAATCTAGGGCTATCAGTAAAAAGCTTGCCATAGTGATTAGGGCTCAGCTGGCTGGACAGAAAGCTACAGGGACCTACCTATCTTTCTCTACATTCATGGGGGACTAGGCATGTACAGCTTTATTTGTGGGTACTTAGGATTCAAATTTGGGTCCTCTTGATTGGATAGAAAGCCCTATTACACACTGACCCATCTCCCGAGGTCATAAAAAGGGTTTCTGGAACTATTGCCTTTTTGGTTGCACTGGCTTGTTAGTGCTTTTATGTGTTCTGATATTTCCATATTAGGAATTGGAATATTAGGTATTGGAATCAAGAACTTTAATATGCTGTTAACCTACATGGTGGAAAATAACTAAAATCAGCCTAAGTGGGCGTCTGTAGCTGCTTATGAAGCAGGACAGGAATGGCAAAAAATTGAAACTGCCCCGCAAGATGCTGGAAATATGGTTCAATGGGTTGATGCATGTTATCAGTGTAAGGACATCAACTCCACCCCTGGGACCACACAGTGAAGAAGAAAATCAGCTCCTGCTATCTGTTCTATGATCCACACCCTCGCCATGGCAAGCAAGTATACAATCGTAGAAGCATGTACATATACAAACACTAGATAAAAATATAAAAAACATGTTTTAAAAAGACATGGACATTATTTCACCTAATTTAATCAATTAAAATATATTTTAATCACATAAAAAGTTTGGTTAATAAAGTGGATAACAATGTAAATATTTACAGTATTGCTTCATGTATCCTCTTATAACAGTAGAAGAAAAAAATCATTTCTAAAGCTTCCCATGAATAAAATGTGGATATTTGTCATTTGTATACAAGAAGAGACCTTTGAAATGTCCTAGGTTAATGGAACATTCTGCAAGGAAAGAATTTCACCTAACACCATGTGCTAGAGAAGAGGAAGAGCCAAGACACATCACTTTTCTGAGAACATATTAGAAAGACATTGGTCATCTCCAGGCAAGCTTCTCTTAAACCACCTGATAGGGAGGCTTGGAATAGGGGGTTCCAAGCTCAAAAAGAGTTCTAGAGACCCTTCTCTAGGGCTTACCGCTTATCTTGGATACTGGTGTCTTCCGTGTATGGTTCATTCTAATGTCAACATTGGTCAGAAGTTCATTAACAGAGCAGATGACTCTGCTGTTCCGTGTCAAAAACATGGAAGCAAGCAAGGCTGTGGTGAGGCGAGCTGCTCAAAGTAGAGAACACATAAAACAAATCAGACAGAAATAGAAATCCTGTATAGGAAAAACCTGAGAAATCCTTTTAAAGACTCTTGTTTTCACTTCACGTTATGCAAATTACTGGCTCAGTTTTAAAGATTTATTTAGTTAATGTTTTTTTATTGTATAAAAGAGAGAATACCTCTCTCTTCAGGGTATAATGAAACGATATCAAAGTTCATAGCCTTGCAATTTAACCCAACTCATAGCATTGATTGCAAGAAGGATTGATATCAATGAATAAGTGAATATTCTACCACTCCCTCTATAAATAGACAGATGATGATGATAATGATGACGATGATGATGACAGATCGAGAGATAGATAAATAGATGATAGATAGATGATAGATAGATGATAGATAGATAGATAGATAGATAGATAGATAGATGTTAGATCAGTTGGTAGACAGACAAATTATGGATAGATAGATAGATAGATAGATAGATAGATAGATAGATAGATGATAGATAGATAGACAGATAGATAATAGATAGATAGATAGATAGGTAGATAGATAGATAATAGATAGATAGATAGATAGATGATAGATAGATAGACAGATAGATAATAGATAGATAGATAGATAGATAGATAGATAGATAGATAGATAGATAGATAGATAGATAGATAGATAGATGGTAGAAAATAGAATGATAGACAACAGATAGGTAGATAGATGGTAGATTGATAGGTAGATACACAGATATAGATTCTGCCTTTCCCTGTGTCCCTCCATATTCTATCTCCCATCAGCTAGTGCTGGTTCCTGCAGTCGGTTTAACACTGGTAACTTCCCACTTTTATCATTTCTTCATAATCTGCTACTTGAAAAAATATGAACAATGCAGCACTCCAGTACATAGGAGGGTAACACTGAAAAGGAGTGTCACACTAGCCATACACAACACATTGATAACTTTATGAGCAAGACTAGAATTGTTCCTGAAAATATTTATATGCATACCTCCAAATTTAGTATCTTGTGTTTTTATTTATCACACCAAAACTCATTAATGTCTATCAACATAGCACATGAAAACTGTATCTTATTATGGAGTTAATTTGACTTCTTGTATTATTGACAAGGATAACATCTTACCTCACTTTCAAATGTTAATCCATTTTCAAGTCAGAGCAAATACCTGGTTACACCTTTAGCCAAACTCATGTGAGGCTGCTTGTCTCCTCATTAAAGACTGCAATGAATACTGAATGCATGTGATCTACTAATAATCAGTTGGTTGATCTGTGCTATATATATCTCATACCTCCTTTGCCAACTTTAGTTTTTGAAGCAGTTTTAAAAACTGGGTTATTTCCAGGTTCTGTTGCTATGAACATAGTTGAGCACATATCCTTGTGGTAAAATTGAGTATCCTTTGGGTATATACCCAAAAGTGGTATTGCTGGATCTTGAGGTAGGTTGTTTCCTAATTTTCTGAGAAACCACCATACTCATATCCAAATGGGCTGTAACAGTTTGAACTCCCATCAGCAATGCAGAAGTGTTCCCTTTACCCCACAGCCTCTCCAGCATAAATTGTCATCAGTGTTTTTGATCTTGGCCATTCTTACATGTATAAGATGGAATCTCAGTGTTGTTTTGATTTGCATTTCTCTGATGGCTAAGGATGATGAGCATTTCCTTAAGTGTCTTTCAGTCATTTTAGATTCCTCCGTTGAGAGTTCTCTGTTTAGGTCTGTACTCCATTTTTTTTATTGGATTATTTGTTTTTTTTTTTTTTTTGATGACCAAATTTCTTGAGCTCTTTGTTTATTTTGAAGATCAGCCCTCTGTCTGAATGCACCTTGACCAGAATGGACAAGGAAAATGTGATATATTTGCACAATGGAGAACTATGCAGCAGAAAGGAATAATGACACCTTGAAATTTGTAGACAAATGGATAGATTGTGAAAACATAATGAGTGATGTAACCCAGACCCAGAAAGACAATTATCAAATGTACTCACTCATAAGTGGTTTTTAGATGTAAAGCAAAGGAAAACCCACCTACAATTCACAATCCCAGAGAACATAGACAGCAATGAGGACTCTAAGAGAGACACACATGGATCTAATCTACATGGGGAAATAGAAAAAAAACAAGATCTCCTGAGTAAATTGGAAGTGTGGGGAATATGGGAGCGTGTAAATGGGGAGGACAGAGGATGGGAGGGGGTGGAGAAAAAATGTAGCTCAGCAAAAACAATAAAAACAAAACACAGGATTAGAATTTTAATCCAGTTCCTTTGATAAATTTTTCTAGGGTTATTTCTTTTTATTGAAAAATCTATTTGTTATCCTCAAATAAAAACAATATGTATTTCCCACATTCTCTTTTAGAAGTCTTAAAGTTGAAAATTTCACATTTTATTATTTAACTCATTAAATTAAAAATGTACATTTCTCTTGAGTTGACTCATTTTCTTGCTACCATTTAAGACATTTCTTTCCTCATTTCTTGTTCTTGTTATTAAAATGCCTTTTTTTTCAAATAGAGCCTGGGTTATAATAGTTCCATCTTTTTATATGTGTTAGCATTCTACTTTGAAAGAATGGGTTGTTTTTATGGAGGAATGATGATTAAAATAAAATGATAGCTTACACACAAACAGCTTCCCTTTCAGCCTAGACATTTCACTGGAGGGTACTTTTTAGTGTGATAGTATCTTCTCCCCGATACTTTTCTGTCTGATGTCTTAAGGAAAACAGGTGTGTCCTAGGTAGCAATAAAAAAGCAGGCTGATTGCTCATGCTACTCCATCACCCAAACTCAAGTCTGTAGCCTCTTGGCTGGTGACAGAATCATGCAGCATTACTTTACTGGCCTTTGACAATGTCATGCTCACCCCCAGGATTACTTCTAGTTGTCAGTGAACAGTTAGGTGTTTGCTATGTCTGTGAATATTTTTTTTATTGAAAAAAAAGGAAAAAAAAAGTTTCTGCCTCCTCCCAGCCTCCCATTTCCCTCCCCCTCCTCCCACCCTTCTCCCCTCCCCCCAC